>NC_036463.1:14974130-15274130 GCF_002775205.1 Xiphophorus maculatus | reverse complement strand
GTTCAGTATGTGTGCAGTATATGCTCATGTGTGCTTTCAGTATAACTATGTATGCCCTTGTGTTTGCTTGGTTTGCTCTGAATGGATGAGTAAAATGATCTAAATTATGTGGATAAACTTGGCTAAAAACTAAAGGAAGTGTTGATTGTTTGCTACACAGGAAATCGGTTCAGTTCTAAAAGAAAATAGATTCAGCAGGAACATAGGAAAACACAAACCTTTTTTTTTTTTTTCAGAGGAAAAAAGTTATAATACCTAAATCTAAACCGATGTCAGATGTCCAGTTTTTCAGCAGTTGCCTAGTCAGTTAAATGTTCATTGCAAAACAAGATTGTGTGTGATATACAGTTTTTCAGTCTGTGCTGGTAGTCTTTAATGATTCACTCAAATGCCAGGTGCGATTTTAACATTTGAGACACATCCTTGATGGTGACTTATGGCTTTTAGATGATGCTAAAAGCTTCCAAGGTGATTTCTAATGATTTTGTGCAGGTTTGAGTAGGAGGTATGTCACAGTACCAGGATTGCCTTATTCATTGAAAAAGCATTTGTGGGAAACCGGGGCACAAAAAGGATGGTGTTAAGTTGCTTTCATTGTGGCTGTGAAGTAATATGGCTGGGGAAAAATTATTCACCCAAAGGCTGTTTTGCTCTTTGGCACAGTTATTGCATGAGTTGGTGTGTGTGTCTCCCAGATGTTCTGCACTTTCTCATTTAGTCAACCTCACACAGCCGGCAACCTGACTTTACTGTCACGATCGTCATAGCTACCAGCTTGTAGGCGGTATCCTTTGCGACTTTTTGTCTTGTAAAGAGATAACAAGACTTATTCTAGACTTGTTAAAACAAATAAATAGCTCTGAGAAAAAAAAAAAAAACATGGATGGGAGCAAGTCACAAAGAGAAAAGATGTTTTTGTAGAAATGCCCAGAGGAGTATAATTAAAAAAAGAGGTTTTACAGTAAAGATAGGACATTGGAAACAGTCGTTGAGTTGAACTTGTAACAAGGCACAAGAAACTCCTGGTAGACTAGAAAGCCAGTTTAATTTATTAACATGAGAGAAACCTTATTAATTTACCAATACTATGGTATTTTGGTTTCTTCGTTCATAAAGATACATATTTATGACATATTGTTTATTAGCTCAATATGTTTGTTGTCGGGTAGAAATCTTTAACCTTGTCATTTACATGTTTTCTTAACCCCAAATTAAATGTCTTTGTAAATAAAACTTAAACTGCTGGGCAGTTGTTTGTTTTTTGTGATGTCGCTTTCCTACCTAAGATTATCTTTACTTTTAAGTGCTGCTTGTTGCACACACGTTTTCGGAACAAATTTTTGTTTCTTTTTAAAATAGCCATGTCAAGAAAGAAATAAGGAAATAAATATTCTAACTTTAGTAATATAAATTTTCTGACATTCTGTGAAGCTGAAAGTGTTTACTTAAGTATACATAGTACTGTTTGACTCGTAGATTCAGAAAAAAATAATGAATGGTTCTAGTCTCATATTGCAACTAATGTATGTTAATATGGCTCAAAATAAAAGCCTAATTGAAAACAAGAATAATTCTGTATTCAGTCAAATTCGGTTAAAATTTACAAAATGTGCTTTAAAAGTTAATCTCATGTCGTCAGCCTTTATTTATTACATTTGTTTTGTGCTTCTTGCACAAACATTTTGAACATACATGAGGGAGATTATAGGATATCTGGAATATTTCTTTCCCACAATTTTAGATTTTTATCACTTGCATTAGATGCAAGGTGTACCATGATATCATATTTGACATAAACATGATTTTCATCATTTATGTCCCTTGCACTGTTTATAATAGCTTTTTATAAAGACTTATTGTGCTGACATTCTTGACATGTAGAATAGCTGTTTTTCCTAGACAAATGATATATGGCTTTGCACATACTTTATGCAACATTAGATCTCCATATGCTGTTCTTGGAATTTCTGTTGAGTTACCTCCACAGTCACACTGAGTATAATATGTCACCACACAACATTGCACAACCCAGCAGGATAGCTCAGCTAATAGCCTTGCAGGCACTCTAGCCTTTTCCCTTCCACATTCTAAATAGATAAATTATGATCACACTCCTCTGCAGTTCTCTGGCTGCTAGGGCTGACATATACACTGTTAAGACACTGGCTAATGAGGAATTGCCACTGAATTCAACTTGAAAATAAGGCAAGTCACTCAGTCTCTTTCTCTGTCCCATTCTTTTAGTCCTTCTTTTTATCCTCTGGTCCTGTACTGTTGAACTTATCATCCATCCATTTTATTGCTTCTCTCATTGCATTGTGTGTGTGAAGAATAAATTAGTTTTTGGACTTGTAAATTATTCAAACACTGACACACACACACTTGGCAGCCATCTGAAATATTCACAGTATATTTTGTGTGTGTGTGTGTTGCTGTTATTTAAAACAAAGTAGCATGTTTTGTTTCTCCAGATTATTTTAGACAATGTTTGGTATTGGGCGTGGCAGTTGGTTCGAATCCCAGACGTTGACCTTTGCCACATGTCTTCTCCCCTCTCTCCTAACACACCGTCCCGTCATTCTACTGTGAAATGAAGGCCACTAGTTCCAAAAAATCCTTTAAAAAATATAATGTTTTATTACTTTGTACTTGAAGTAGAATCATTGCCCATGTATTAAAGGCAGGATAATACATTTGAATGGTAATATTTTATACATCTTTGTAAAATAACGATGAAGCTTTCCCTAACCAGAATTACTCTAAGAATGGATGTATCAACTTGAATGCCCAGACGACCACCATCATTGTATTTTCCATACATCTATGCTATATGAGCACTTATTAGTTTTCTGGTCTCTGCTGTTATATTAAAATAAGTAGTGAGATTTATGTAAAGTGATGGAACAAAGAAAAACATTCCTTTGACCAAGTCTGACAACCATAGTGAATCAAGCAATATAAGGAGCACATGGGAGGTGTAGACCTTTGTGATCGAAAGGCTTCAAGAGGATCAAGTGTCCTGCAACTTTCAGATGTGTCCCTAGTCCAGCACACCTGAGTCAGATGGCTGAAATGCCTCCCCAGTATGTAGTCAAGTTCTCCAGAGTCCTGTGAATGACCTCCTTATTTTATTCAGGCTTGTTGAAGCAGAGACACATCTAGAAGTTGCAGGACACTGGCCCCTGAGGCCTGGGGTCGAAGACAGGTCAACCGAAAACTAGTCAGAACCCATGGCAACTCTTGCTCATCACCGTAAAGAAAATAATAAAACATTTCTCCGAGTGCAGCTATTCACCAGGACTGCTGCTGAATAGATTTGAATGTACCAGATGCTTGTATGCACTGCCTACAATAACGTATTTATCTAAATAAAGCTTACACACTTCACAAATTAACACTTGCAAGTGTATCTTGTCTGGTGCAGTAGCTGTTGCTCTTGTGGGGAGCAACTGTATGTGAAATGGATTAGTTACTCCTCTTACCCAGTCTTCTGTACCTACCTATATTTCTGAATATGAGTCACTTACTAAATATTTCCAGAATAGTGCATGCCATTCAGGGGTTTATACATCCATGATTGGTGCTATTTTCCCTTTTCATATTGAGTTCTTGTTGCATGAGACAGTACTTAGCAATACATGTTTATACTTGTCCTTTCATAAACTTCATTGATAGCAAGAAGAGGGAGATGTGCAGGGAGATGAATGTTATGAAAGGTAGCCTTTAAGTTCCCTCCGTCTTTTCTGTGAACGATCAGCTTTTCTTTACAAGTCGTGTCATCATCCAGGAATTCTCTTAACCAAGGACTTGAATAATTTAGAGACAGAAGAGGATGAAACGTCATTTTCTGTATTTTTTTTTCTTTTCTTTCCTACCAATTTGGAGTCGAAATGTCATATTGTCAGTGGGATATGCCCATGGTAGCAGCTCTACCCAGTCTGGCCTAAATATAACTGTCACAAGAGATGTTCTAAAAATGTACTTTTCTGTCTGTCTCTCTGCACTCTCTCCTTTATTTTTATCAGTCCTCTGATTATTTTACTTTTTTATTTTCATATTTTATTGCTTTTCTGCTTTCCTTTTTGGATTAATTTTCTTTGCCAATTTCTTTGTATCTTTCCTCCCGTCAATGTCCTTTCTTATTATCTTGTTTTCCATCTCTTATTCACTCCCCGGCCTCTAACCATAATTATTTGTATTCTCGTCCTACCAGTGTCTTCTTTAACCTCTGTACCTTGTCAGTCTCTCATTTCTACCTCCCACTCAGATGTTCTTCCCATTGCTGTTCTCCATCTGTATTATGTCTCTGTGGTACCACTGCTTCGGGGGCAGACAAAAACTTGCCTGTCATCTGTCACTTTTGTTGAGTTTTTTATTTAACTTCTCTTCATCACTTTTTCTTCTGTCTGACTTAGCCCTGTGGTTTGGATTAAAACTGGTATGCCTTTTGTTTACTGACATTAACACATCTTGTATTCCTAATGATTCCCAATGGCTTTCAATTATTATTGTTTTTGTGTTTTTTTTTCCCCATATATATCATCTCCCTTCTCCTTTCATCCCTCTCTGTTATAATTTTGTGGCTTTCCTTGTTGCCATTCTCAGTTGTCTATTCTCTTTTTTCCCCTTTCTGTGCTCTGTCTGCCTACCGCAATGCTTTTCTGTCATTTTACCCCCTCTGTACCTTTGCAGTTTTGCCTTTAGGTGCCATGACTTTTTCCAACTTTGCCCCTTCGCCTCTGCTGCAGTATGGGGTGTAAAGGCTAAAACAACCTTCCTGTCAAGTCAGATTTATACCCTCACCTTTTGCAGCCCTCAGTCATTGTCTCTGTGCATCTGTAATCTGCCCCTGAAAGGTGAAGCATTTACCCCACACTAGTCTGCTCTGGCTCTTCTGGAGCTCTAGATTCTCTCTGGGTCTGTCAACCTGGCATTAAATATTTAGAACGCAGCCTGTAGATTACTCCAGGCATAGCGATAGATGTAAGATAGATAGACTGAGCAGATTTAAATAGCATAGAATTATTATCCTTTAACACATTCACTGCTTTCATGTATGTGCTTCCGTTCTCATGCAAGCAGCAGTGTTTAAATGTCACTGGAGGGACCAAATTGATAGATATATTCATGATCCTAAAATAAACTGAGAGCTGTTTTTTTTTTTTTTTTTTTTTTTTTTTCCTGTGGGTCTGTTGGGCTGCCCTGTAACACCGGAGGTCAATGTCAACACAATTTTTCATTTCCTCACATGTGGTCAGATCTCAGCTCATTACTTTCCGTAACTTTTCCTGCCACAACACTACTTCTGGTTCTGTATTTTTCTTCCTCGTTGTCACCCTCTTCTTCCTCTGACTATGTTTGCTCATACCTTTGGCCTTGTCATTCTCTTAACAAGCACACCAGACTGTTTCAATGTCTAGTTCCAGTCTCAAGCATTGTATAAGGGTTCTGGTTAACACATGGTATGACTGACAGTCATCCGACTCCAGAGAGAGGCCCTTAACTGTGAGAACTCAGTAGTCTCAATTTTAGATCTAAGTCAAGTGATTGACTAGGCAATTCATGCAGTTTTGCATCTCTCTCTCAAACCATGTAAGAATGTTCTTGGTTCTCTGTTTGGACTAATGATTTGCTCTGAAATCTTTGCTTATTTCATTTAGTGGGTTTTTATAAAAACAAATTTGAAGTACATCTTTTCATTCTTACTTTTTATGATGTATAAAGGAACCATATTTCTTCCAAATATGGTGTGTGCATTGACATCCAGAAGTTGAGCTTTCATCTCATCTGAAAAGAATGGAGGGACATCATTGAATAGAGTTAACTTTAATGTTGCCTTACCTTTTTCTCTAAGATGATCTGTCATTTTATGGCTCGAGTCATTATACATTTTGTGAAAATCTACCATTATCCAGGTCTTGACATTTACACAAAAATGATATAATTTGGGTTTAGATTCCATAAAGCTGAATAATCATATATTCTTCTTCAGGCTAAAATGTGCACAACCCACAGTGACATTTCAATAAACCTTTCAAAGACCTCAGTTTAGCTTTCTTAACCTGGTCCATATATCATCTCCCTGGGTTTTCAAAGCAATAACCCAGTGAACCGTTGCAGTCAACCCTCAACCTGAAGGAAAGCATATTCTATTTGGTTTTGTTTATTTAGGGGGGGGCTTCAATGTGTGTGAAGGAAAAATTTTATTGATTCATAAATGTTAGACTGCGTTTATTGTTTCTTAAGAATTGGCTTTTTTCAAATAACACTGTGACAAAGGGGCCATCCCAAGCTTGAACATAGTCTAAACACTGAAATTTACACTGACATGGAAGCGCATACACACACACACACAAAACAAAACTTAACTTTCAGTTCTAGCATAAATGGTCACAGTTCATCGTGGGCGCACACACGTTATTCCTGCTTCAGTTGTCATATCCGCCTTGCAGTAAATATATTGCACAGCTTCTCCATTTTTCTTTCATCTGAAGATGAATATAAAGAAACACCCCTTGAAGTTGAACTATACCATTGGCACTGCATTTTAGCCGAGTCATAATGGAGCCCCATCACGCACACTTTATAAAGGAAACGATTGACAAAAATACAACAGAAAGCCCTACACTAAATTTGGGCACTTCAGCTTATATAGATTGTGTTTTCAGTAACATTTTACCTGTTGTAGTGAATGGGTGTATTATCAAGTTTTTATTTTACTCTTGTTTGGGTTGTTCTAGCACAGTGATATGTATAGTAATGAAATATTATATTTGCTTTTGAACTGTATGTGGTGTGTTACAGACATTAGCAGAAAAAAGAAAGTAAATAATCCAAAGGTTGTTGGATCATGGAGTGCACTTACCGATTGCATTTTTAGCTTTGCTTTTGTTTCATAACTACATTATACTCTTTGAAAGAAAAGTCATTTCTTTTTAACATGACTGTACATACATGTATTTTCCTTATCTGGAGAAATATACAGTACTTTTTGTGCTCATACTGGCCTGTCTCAATTCTGAGGTGTTATTCCTCTGCCAACATCAAGTAGGATTACTTCTATTTTGTCCCTCCCTTCCACATTTTAATTTAGAGAGGATTCATGAGCTACATCCCCTTTCCTCTTAAGTGGAATAGTTTTCAAAAACTAAAGTACACAAAGACTGCTAAAAAATCCAAACATACAGTGGTTTGGTTTTACCATCCCAGTAAAAGTTTTGAGTTGATTGATTGTTCAAGTAGCATATTTTCTTCCTTCTTTTGACAACTCTGATTCATAAATTTATGACTACTAACATTCAGTTCACATGTCCATTGTAACGGAACAAATTTACGAGCTCAGCTGTTACACATTTGCTTGATCTTCTTTGCAAAATTGATGTAAAACTAGGTCTGGTATGGATAATTATTGTTTTGGTAGTTTTTCTATGTAATTTTTTTTGTATGTGCAATCAGTACCAGAAATCAATATTTGGTGGAATAACTGAGGTTTTCAATAGGGTTTAGTGCAATGGTCTTTTAATTTTTTCCAGAGCTGTATCTTTCCAACTGTTTATTTTTTTGTGTGTGTGTGGCTTTCTTTTAAGCGTTAAAATAAATTCCAGAAATCAGCTTGCAAATCTAAAGAAGAGAATATTTGTCTGTTGGTGCACGATGGTAGTTTAGTTAGCAAAGAAAAATGATTCATGATCTCTTCTTGTACTCCTTTGACCAGGGCTCATAAAGACAACATTCTGTTCCTGGTGCTTTTATTTAATACAGTACAGGTTCAAACAAAAAATCATTTCAAATTTTGTATCCTTTTAAATAGCTAAATATTACATTTCTTTTAGTATTTTCTGTGTTAGTGCATTTGTTATGGATGTGTTCTGCCCACTATGCAAGGATGGAAGTACTCAGCAGTCTATCTCTGCAAAAAGTGCTGACTAGGAAGGGTGTCAGATAACAAATCTTTGGGACAAACTGCATCTCAAGCTGATTTCTTACTAGTTTATCCTTCATCCCTAAGCTGTTTTAAAAACTGTCTTAATCTGTCCATTTTCTCCCTTCTCTGTCAAATATGTTTTACAATGAATGTTGCATATATGGATATGGACAGAATTATTATTCTACTGTCCTGTTATTTGCTCCTCTGCCTTGGTTCATTTATCAAATTGATTATCTATCCTTTGCATGACACAAAGACAGAAGTAATGCCATGTTGTGCATCAAAGAAATCACAGTGACCCATCAGCCCGCCCCCAATAATTACTGACAGAACATTGCACATCTTTTTCAGTGGTTGACAGGCTTACAAAGCCATTCTTTTCCCACATGTACCCACATGAACATATTCACAATTATGGTAACAAGAAAAAAAAAGGAAGCCTCTTAAATTTTAAGCTTTATGATTAATAGAAAAAAAAAATTCTAAACCATATCAGGAATTTGAAATCCATAGGAGTAGTTGATTGTAAAGAACGTCCGTTAATCTTAGACTACTTTCAAAACAGTTCTGTGTGTTTTTATGGGAAGTATTTTTTCTAATTATTAGAAGTTTATTAGTATAGGCCTTCCACATTGTTTTATGTTATAACAAACAACAGCTTCAGCTATTGCATGAATGACAACTCAGTCATACAGACTTAATATTAGGAGGACTGCTACTAAATTTATGTAAGCGCTACTCAAATGTAGTAGCAACACGTTGCCTAATCTTATTCTGCCCCTGGAGATCTGTTGAAGATCTACTAACCTTGATGTACCTTGGTATGGCAGACTATCTGGCCTTGTATTCTTATTTAATTCTGCTAATAATTATTTCAGTACTATTTGGCACCAGAACTATCTGTCTTTAAAGTTTGTATTGAATTTAATTGACAGTGTGTAGAGTGATGAACGTTCAGATGAAGAGAGTCAGGCAATTATTAGGAGTCAAAAGACAAATACAAGATGGTAACAGCATGGCAAATATTTAAGTTCTCCATCTTTCTGTATTTTACACCCTTGATCACGAGACTAATTTGTATTTGTCATATGGGTGTAAGAAGCAAATGCATGCAGACATGTGGCAGATTTGATGCATAAATAACAAAACTTAATCATGAAACACAAACTTAAAAAAAAACTGAATCCAGTAGAAGTGAGATGGGGGGGAATCTAGTGAACAGAGCTCACTGAGACTTTAGACTAGATAATATGACTCAGTTCTTTGTGTTTCATGGCCAGGATGAAAATCACAACTCGCTACAGAAGTATTTATTTATTTATTTATTTATTTTTAATCACCTTGGTGACCTCAGTACCAGAGATCAGAGAGCCCCGCCCAAAGTTATCAGCTTAGGCTTCGACAACAGAAGACTTGCTGGTGGGATTCAGGAGGTCTTCGAAGTTCCATGTCCTGGGTGGAGGTCAGCAGCACAACATCTCCACCATAAACGGTATTTCAATCTGGAGAGACTCACACAGAGAAGAAAATAGCAGTTAAAAAGATTTAATGGTACAATTTCTTTGGCGCTCGGACCCGGCAGAAGACCGTGAGCCGAGGATCGCCGTGAGCAGGCGGTCTGCTCGGCGAGCTCGGGATAGTCTTCCCCCCGGGACCGAAACTGGTGGTGGAGCGGAGCTTGGAGAGGAAGAGCACAAGGGATCCTGGAGGACGACCCTCATGGTGAAGGTGGAGAAGGGGAGGAGGTGGGTCGAAGCACGGCTGACGAGCAGGAAGACCCCAGGGTAGCTTGGACTTTTGAAGGTGTCTTTGGACGACGATTGGCTGGAGCGGCGTGAAGCTCCGGTCCGGATTGGCTGCGGTCGGGCGTAGTGATTAGATGATGTGGTGAAGCTGGTCGAGTCTCCCAGTTTGAATTTTCGCCAAGGCTCCATTAGTGGTGCCACGCCCATTTTTACCTCAACTACCATCCAAACCAAGTTAATCTTAGAAGATTAAAACAGCAAGATTTTTTTCCTTTACTTTTCTCAATTTTCTGCATGCAATATGGGCTTTTCTTTTTTAATCAGTCAAACTTTGCAAAGTATGTTTTTTCAACTATATTAGATTGAATTATTAAAATGAATGATGGCTTAGATCAAATCCCATTGAGAAAAAAAAAAAACAAACAAACATTTGTTTTTCTGGAGTTTAAGCAGCTGTTTATGCAGATGCATTTGTTTTTCATTTGTGTTGAATGGTTTCCATCAGAAATTAATACCATGAAAAAGTCATGTTACTTTCAACTTTAGCTGCATCCGCTCAAGGTGTATTTTTGGCTTCTGGTTTCTGCTGGGCTTCTTTCTGTTTTGCTTTCTTGCATCTGTTCTGTATACATAACCCCCCTGCTGTCATCCACTGCAGTTTTTCCTCCCCTCTATTTTCCTCTGTTTTTAATCATTCTGCCTCTGTCATCTTCTATCACTCCTCCCGTCACTTCCCTCTAGCCTCCATTTTTCTCAGAGGGGGGCCGGGAGCCATGTTTCTACCTAATGATGCATTGCCAAAAGGGGAAAGAATTTGACAGTAACAACATCCACACACATTCTGTGTTGGTGCTGGAGTTATTGATAGAAAGGAATATACAATATCTGGATTTCTACAATAATTTGATCTATTACGGCTGAATACAAACAAAACAGAGAAAACCCGATCTTGTATTCATCAACAGTGTAAATGTGTTTCCCTGGACAAGACTTCTGTAGAGCTAACGTTGATGACTTTCTTGTTGTTGCTCATTGGTAAAGCAATACAAGGAAACATCTAGCAATGTTTTATGTGGTTCATTGAACTTGATAAAGATGGAAATACATGAACTGATTTCATAACATTATTACATCTGTGAGTATTTGTTAATGTTTTGGCCGTCAGTCATTTTCTTCTGTACATCTATTGCTGAGTAAATTAATGTGGTCTTAGGAACATCATATTTCTTCCTCCGCCGTCTTTTGCCTCCTTTTCTCAGTTTTTCATCACTTTCTCTCCATCTAATGAGATGATATGGCTACAGTGTTCTTCTTCTGCCCTGTGACAGCTTCTCTGTTGCCAATTAGAGGTGGAGGTCAGCCACTTAGAGATAACATCTCTGTTTATGTGCACAACCCACAAATGAGAATATCTGCTCAAATGCTAAAGATGTGCTGAGTTTTTTTTAATTTTTTTTACTTGAAGCAATTTATGACAGCGTTGGAATGCATGTATATCTACCTAATTGCTAGAAAATAAATTAAAACTTTATTTTAATGCTTAAAAGAAAAGATTTCGACATGCTGAAAATCAATTATAAAGCCTACATAAACGCTCCAGCCATTTTAATTAAATGCATTTCTTTAAAATTTATTTTACAAGTACTTTATTTTTCCAAATGACAAATTGTCGAAGATCTCAATCTAGGATTGCAACAGAAGTCATTATGGATGTTCTGTGTGCACAAAGGATGTCCTGATGCTCTGGTCCCATAAATCCCTCTAACTGAAGTCACATAGTTGCTTTGTCCTAAAAGCCATGCATATGGTTGTCTGATGTGTTTTTAGTTTTACACCCTTTTTATAAGATGTGTAACACAAACATTTCTGTGGTCCACAGAAATTGGCAGTCATGATGCATATTCTTGGGACAGGTTGTCTCTAAACCACATCAGCGGGTTTTTCTCACACACTTGATGTAAACACTGGCCGAGCGGTTCACTGTGTGACACCAATTATTCGTATTCGGCCATAAAACTGACCTTTGCATGGACATGTCCTGCGGATGTCTGCTTTGAGTCCTCCTCGAATCCGTTTCTGGTACACAAGAATCTCCGGGAAGTGAAGTATGCCTGAGTCTGTGGGATGCCGCAAGTGTGTCAGGTAGTCATTAATCTAAGAGAATGTGGAGGCATCCATCTGTTTATTCTGGAAGTTTGTGACATTATAAATGAGTTTGAAGTGCTTTAAATGTCCTGGAGAAATTTAAGAACATGATCCTCTCAAACTGCCTACTTTGCCCAGTGGATGTTAGGTTTAGTGAAGCAGGTAAATGATTGCATCTCCAACTAGAAGCAAACTACAGGGGATCCTGAAGGGTGCTTATTAGCCTTCTCTTATGGGCCAACATGAGTCTTTATATGACTTGTAATGATGTGTAATGTTGGGGCAACAAGGTCAGTTTCTCATTTTGGCAAAAATTGCAAATTAGAAATTGTTCTTTTTGCCTGTTCAAATCAAGGTTTAACTAAAAATTGTGTTTCCACGAGGGAGCAGAGTGGACAGTACTTATTTAGAATGGTTTTGTAACAAACTTGTTTGCAGGTTTGTGATGTGGAATGCTACATGGTTTGCTGTAACCTGTTAGGACAGTGGCATCACAGTTTCTAGTTCAAAGAAGCTCATTAAACTGATTAACACCACACATATTGTAAATAGGATTCACTTGTAAGATATTTTAAGACGATCAAAAACCTTTAACTTTACAACTTGTTCAAAAAAATATGCACACCTGTGCAATTGTGGACAGGCACTAAATAGGGCAATTTATTTAGATTCAAGATTTATGTTCTGTCTAACTCATTATACTATAAAATGTGTACATCAGTCTAGAATCATTTTATCCTATTGTATAAGTTGGAGAATTAGCTTATAAAATACTTGTTAAAAATTTAATACATCAAGGTTTTACTTGGTGTGTTTTCCTTCAATACAGAACACAAATTGGGAAATCAGTTTAATTTGTTTCAATATGATATTTAATGAACAGATTAATAAACATGTACTTGGTCAGGATGAATGATACAAAATCAAATTACTTAGAGAAATAATTCCCAGTCGGCATTTTATGAACTAAAAACTTCGACTATTCTGAACTGTCATTGGAATCAAATTGAACTGTATTTAATTGGAACATAATCTGAAAAAGGTGACTAGACTGCACTAAAATGAATTTTATTGATCTGCACTGAATTTGGATTATATTGAATTCTGTATAACTGCATTTGAACTGGATCTGTTTGTTTTCTAAAGTACCTTAAGATGACATTTGTCGTAATTTGGAGTAACATAAAATCCTCCATTGAACTAATTTTCACCTTGACAAGCACTGCATCTAACATTTAGCACGGACAAAAATGATGTCAGCTTCTCTATATTCTTGAATTCATTGCAGTTGCTGAGGCAGAGATAACCAGTCAAAACAGAGCTTATGGGAGATTAAACCCTGATGCAAATGGCTTGCGTTTACACAATAATGAATGCTTTTCACTGACTTCTACATTTGAATGAAATGATACTATATTCTGAAATAACAATCAGCTTAACCTCAGCGAGGTTAAGCTGTTTTCAAACTTTAGTTAGATTTAGGCGTGGAGTAGTCAAAGCTGTGCTGAAGGTGATACTTTAGTTTGGCAAAGCTATTTGACTTTATGCACCTAAAGAATCTATTATTCTATTTATCTTTATTTAGCTTGATATCTCTTCTTGCATGTACAAATATGTTCTTGTAGACACAATACATGTTCAATTAGTAAGAGGTTAATTTTAATTGTATGAATGGATTTGAGATGAAGAAGCTGACAGACAGATTAAGCATTTTATTAATCTTAGAATTTATCCTGAGGGTTTGTGTGTGATTTTTTTAAAAATATTATTATTAGCTCCATGCTTGTCACTTCAGTTTATGCTTAGTGACTTGCATACTGTATCTGGCATGCACACATCAGTTACGCTTAGATGCACACTAGGTTTTTCCCACACTTGCATACACACCCATAGAAACTCGAGCAATTTAAAATCCAATTTGAAAAATAAATAAATATTTTTACTCTTGAACCCACAGTGACTTGGTTCAATTTGGACATGGTGCTTTTACATTTTTCTTTGTGGACATATCTGAACGAGGCTCAAAAAGGATGGCAGAAGTTTCAATTTACTTGCACCAACTAATCTATCAAAACAAGTGCTTGTGAGTTCTGGAAGAAGAGAGACCTTTGGGGTTGCTCTGGAGTCATCTGCCACGTTATGTTGCGGTGAACACACTCAGAAGAGGTTGACATGGAAGCTACTAACTGGATTTTAAATCCATCTTCCATGGAAGATATTTTTTGCATCCATGCTTGTTCTTTTGTAGAATCAGTTTTTCACATTTGTGCATTAGCCACATTTCATATCAGAGATGATGCACTGGGAAGAAAAACGGAGTGTGTCCTGTTCAGGGGCTTTGCACAAGCAAGTCTTGAAAAAGAGCGTTAACATATTCAGCTTTTTTTTTTTTTTTCTTGGCAAGAATTTTGTGTCTGGTCTGAGGAAGTCAAATTTGTTCTAAAAAAATTCTTAAAAAGCTGCCATCACCTCCCTTAGTTGAAATATTAAATTGTCTCTAAAATATATATTCTTCCTCCCTAAAGCCCCTCATCCCTGTCTGTGATCTTTATTTTGACATACTTGAAGCAGCTAAATTAGACATTTTAATTTAGTCAACTTTTAAGTAATCATAACAGGAATCTGATATCAAAATAACCCAAAAAGATTAACGAGAAATTAGGAGTGCTTTCTGAGTGCATGCTTAAGATGCATGTCAAAATAGGTTGTAGATGATGAGAAACTTTTTAGCCCCTAGTCTGTCAGTCTGATTTATTTATTTTTTTACTGTTATTTCTACAGTATACCCAGTACTAACAGAAAAGGATTTAAACAAACCTTTTCTACTAACTCTTCTCTGCATCCACAGAAAAAGTTATTTTAGCAATTAAGTTACATAAAGTTTACTTTATGTATACTTTATAGATGCACAGTTTTTGTGTTTTGGGGTAAAAGTGAGTGTGCACCAATTGTTGTTCACACACATGCCTGTGCGCGCCCACAAACACAAATCAACACTCTAAGAGGCGCAGGGAGCTGCATTGGCATTTAAGCAGTGACATTTTCGAAATGACATTTTGTCTGTTGCTAAACCCACACTCACTGAGCATGAACCCAATCCTTCTGTCTTATAAATTTATAAAAGCTAGCTTCAACTTTAACATTGCATGTGTGTTGTTGCACATCTATGTGTAAACCCATGTAGCTGAGAACAGAAGGCTGTCCAGTTGGAACATTTAATTTCAAATATTGTAGCAATAATGTGTTTTTGCTTAAAAAGTGCTTAAACATGTTGATGTTTACCTCATGGAAAATCCCACTAAACAGGAGTTGAAAAAATCTGCAGAAAAGAAGCAAAAAAACGAAAAGGCTTGTAGCAACATAGAACAGTTTAATTGTCTGTCTTGATTATTTTTCTGAGCTATAATCCAACCAAGAATGACATTTGCCATTTTCCATGTTTTCTAAGTTGGGATTCATTTTATTTATCTTTTTCCTATTTCCTTATTGTCAGTTCTAATGGATTTCAAACCTGTTTGTTTTTCATTGTTCCTTAGTTGGGGAAGTTCATGGTCTCTCTCAGCTGCAGAACATCAGTGTAATCTCTCACCTGTTTAATCACTGCTCTTCAAGTCTCCAGTTTTCAGTCACTGCTTGCTGTCGTGGTTTTATTGCTCCAGTGGCTCCCTTGCTTCTGTTGTTCACCATAATTCCTGACTCCTCCTGGGCTGCTGTCTGTGATTTCAGTTTGCAATTTGTCCCTTATTTCTTTAATCACCCCAATGTTATTCTTTCTGCATTCTGTCTTAGGTTCCTCTACTAATGACTCTGTTGGCAAAGGTGGTGAGATAAGATTAATGTTGATCCTATATGTGAGCATTTCTGTGTAAAACCACAACCTGAGGCGATACCTATCTTATAGGATAGTACAGTATGTGACGGGCCTAAAAGTGTTGCTACTGAAGCAAATTTCTCAGCTGTATAAACATGTTGCAATATTGTTGCAGGTAAATTGCTCAAGAATCACTTGTTTTAATCTCTAATGACTTAACAACTGTAAAGTGTCAAGTTAGCACAATGACTTCTATCTTTTCATGTCTCTCTTAAATCTGCAGTGGAAATGAAAATCATCATAATAATTTTGTTATGACATTTAAAAACAGAGTTGAACAAAGACAAAGTAACAAAAGTCTGAAGATAATGACTTACAGTTATTATTTGCCAATATGGGAGCAACAGAAAACTCTGCTTACTTTTAGATGTTTTTTTAATGTATTCATTTATTTTTTCTTATCTGAGCTCATTAGAGCTAATAAGTCAGTCCAATGTTTGTGCTAGTCCATTCTCTCTCTCTTATTGTTTTGTATTGGCTCTCTAGCCTAAAAAGACTGAATCATAGTTAATATATATCCATAATTGTTGCATCAACTCTGCAAAATTCAAATAATTAAAATCTGAACTATTTAACTGCCTAAAATTCATGTTGAGTTGTGGAACGATAACAAACCGACATTTTATCTTCATTGCGCGATGTGACCAAAGAGACGTCTGTACTCCCACAAAACAGCTCTACAGTGAGAAAAGAAAAGATTTGCAGACTAAAAGAGAGTTGATTTCATTTTGCCCACAGAACCCTTAAATAATTTAACGTGGGAGAGATCTGTCAGAGTACTGCTGTGTTTGTGTGTTGCATATTTATAATGCATATAAAACTGTTATAGGCCAGCTGTTGCCGATCATATCTCAGGTCTGGATAATGGTGTTTTTTTTATTTTTTTTATTTTATTTTTTTTATATTTTTATGGCGCTCTAGAATTCAAGATGCTTATTCTAGACATTGACTTGTTTACCTATAATAAACCTTAAAAGAGGTAGTGGAAGGTATATGTTTTTTTTTTTTTTTCTTTTTTTAACCATATCCATGCTACATAAGTGTTTATGGGTTTGTTTGAAAGTTTCATTAAAAACAGAAGTCAGATAAACTATGACTTTGAAGCCCTTTTCAAAGATCTAGGCTGTCAAAGCAAAAGGGCAGTACATCACTGCTACAGGTCTGAGTTTTGTCTCTAGTGTGTAGCAGCGTGTTGTGAGAAAGGACAACTGATCGTATGCATAACTGATGCAGAATAAAGCAAGCTAGAGTTGTGCATTGGTATGATCATTATTTTCATAATTTCAGAATTCATGGGCATTAATCCAATATTAATTTTGAGCTTTTAAAAATGTATCTGGGTTTTTTCAGGGAAGAAGATTCTACAACAAAAGACCTTAAGATGAGCAAAAAAATGAGTTGGAAATGTACATGCTCTCTCAAACATTTCCAGAAACTCCATCTTTCCTTTTTTTTTTTAAATGGTACATCAGGAAATGACAAACTGAATCATTTGTGCAGGCATCAACAGGCTTGTTGACAAACTGTCTAGATGACCACTAATGTTTTAAAATGTTATTTTTAAACGATTGGTCAATAAAATATTCTTTTTTTTTCTTTCTTTTTATTGGTTTGAGATTATTGTCCACTTGCTTTATTCATTCCAAAACCAGTTTTATTGAATGTTTGGGATCTTTAACTTGTTGCAACACATTTGTGTCCTACTTTCAACCTTTTAGGTTTTGACTTGAGGACAAGTTGATGTCCTTGGACATAGTCCTTCTTCTTTAATGTCCCACCTACTTTGTGCCATGCATGAAGCTCTAATGTTGACAGGTTGAAATCCTCTCTGATATATCCACATATAACTCTTATCACAGTCAGTGACGCATCATAAAATAATTCTCTTGAAGGTACCATGCTGGAAAAAAGTTCAAACGCATAATTAAAAATGAATAACATTCATTGTCATGATAAGTATATGTGACCTAATCAGTGGTACTATATACAACTTAAATATTTTTATTATTATTCTTTAAGTTGTCGGGGTAAATTAGGAATATAGATTATTGCAAAGGTGAAACCTGTGCTCTCAACCTTGAAAACGGCAGGACTTGTGCTTTATGTAGAAATTCATCACTGAATATAAAATATCTAATGCAGTGATCATGCTATTGCCTTTGATGGCATGCACACTGATATAAATCTGGAGTTTTTATGTTTTCCCCAAGCCCAATCTCTCTTAATGGACTCATTCGATCAAATATGTACTGTTTGCCAGTTTTGTGGCTCACATACTGTAGAGCATGTAAAGCGAGCAGTGGGGGGAATGCTATCACACAAGGAATAGATGAGCAGCATGTCTACATTATTTTGTGTGATAATGCAAGAAATGTAAAAAAAAAAAAAAACGTGATGGATGAGGGCTTTCAGAGCAAGCTGCACGACAAACACTTCAGCTGGTATAGAGTCCTCTGTAAGCAGCGCACTCCCAACATAGCTACTGACTGTATTGATTTTAAAAATGTGAATGTAGTGTTTAGTGTTCAAATAGCTGTTGTATTATTAGCATGGAAAATATGCATTCCCTATAAAACCCCTAGGTAAGAATCATATTGACATGTTACACTGTCTTACAATCGCACCATAATTTCCTCTTAACAACTCTGTATTAGTTTTGTTTCCTTAAACTCTGAAGATTTTCCCCCTATTTTCATAAAGTGGTTGGTTCATCAAAACTCATAAAATTAAATGCTCCTAATTTTAAGAGATGGTGTGGACCAATTTACCTCTCATCACATTTAGATTTAAAGTAGATTTAGATTTAAACACTAGAATTATATTTTAGATGCTTTTTGTGTAGAAGGCAATGATGCACCTTTCTTGGCAGACTTAAGCTACCTTCTCTTTTTTTGCACACACATGCAGAAAGACACATTAAAGTGGATCAGGTTTCCATCCGTTGGGCATCATTTCATGTGGCATTCATCAGCAGTCGTCTTGGTCTCTGTTGGATTCCTTTCTCTTTTCTCATTCTTTGCTGTCCTCCAGTGTTCCTTTTTCAGAGCTCTATTCCTGATGGGGTTTTACATGCTCATTAAAGTGACAGACGGGACAAACATAGGGAGGGTAAGCAGAAATGGTTCTCTGCTAAATCCTAAACTTTCTACATGAGCTTCAGATGTTGTTTTTCAAAGCACTAAAGCTGATTTTAATATCCAAGGTTGTGACAAAGAAGTGGCAAGTAATCCTGGTACTGCTTCCCCTTCATATTTTCCTCTAATTATTGTACTTTGAATTATCTTATTTATGAAGAAAACCTGAAAAAAGACCAAGTACATAAAGGGAAATCATGATTTTTACAAGACAGTTTCTCTGTTCATATCTTCTGTGAGGAAGATCATGTCTAAGATTTTGCATATATTTCCTGTCTATGGGGGATTGTGCAATTCCCTCCACTTTTCACTCTTCTTAGGTTGGATCAAAGAAGGAGTGAAAATGCTTTATTTATTCTGAGAATTGCACCGTGTGATCTCAAGAATAACTCTCTCAGATAATCTACACATGGAAAGAACAGCATTTATATACATCACTGGACTCCAAATTGTTTCAACATGGAGTTATAACCCATTAATAACTGATGGGCAGCAAGAGAAGCTCCTCAAAATTCATTGCTGATGTCTTTCCTTTTGGGATAGTCTTAAGTCATTCATGCACTTTGCATCTTGCATCTTTCAGACCGACCTAGAAGTTCAGAACATTTAGTCTTTTTTTTTTCTTTTCTTTTTTTCATTCCGAAGCCTTATAATTCCCTGCACTGCATTGTATAATTAATACATCAGCAGAAACCCTGTGAGAGTGATCCAGGTTTGTGAATAGGCGAGGGCTGTAGTTTGGACTCATTGTGTAATGTTTGGGTTAGATGGGGGGTCTGCAGTTGCTAGAGAGATCTGTGTGGCTAATTGGGGGCTTTGCTTTCTATGTCTTGTTTGTGCTAGACAGTAAGACCTGTGCAACATTGAAGTATTATATTATTTGCCTTAAGAGAAACATAAATATATATTTATTTAAATACAGGGATTGGAATATGAATCAGTAAAGTCCAAACTCGTCCATTGTGGATCTGCGAAATTGTGATTTATGTAAATATGCAGGTGGTACAACTTTCACACATACAAATAACAATTAATCGTGTTTTAATATGTGGCATTTGAACTAAGATTTAAATTTTTCTAGATTTAGAAAAACTGATGTTTCTAAATTGTCCTTATGTAATAGATAAATGTCCCCACTCTAATCCCTGCCTCACACCCCTGTATAGGAATAACAAATTTAGCCTATCCGTGGATTATTTGTACTGATCACGTATTCTTCACTATTATGTCTTTGAGACTTTGTATTACGTTTCTAGTGTCCCATATAATAATTCTAAAAATTATCAATTTCAGCATAACAACAAAATAGTCAACTTCTCAGACTGTCAGACCGTCTAGGAGGCCTGCTGCTATGTAAAGAAAAATAAAGTAAATAATAATTTTTAGAAATCCTGGTAAATACTTGATACAAATTAAAAGTTGGTGCATTTTGTCTGCTTCAGACTGTACTTATTGAGCATATATTACATATTCCCAGTTTCATACAAGCCCTCATAATTCTAGAAATGATTTTAAAAGGTGTCTTAGTAAAACTGTATATCAGTTTTCAATAACTTGAACACTGACAATTTTTTACTCCCCTTTCTAAGACGAGAGTAATAAAATTCCATTTTGTTTGACTTTCAGTAAATTTAGTTAACATTTTACTCAAATTAAAGGCTTCATTCCTACAACAATCAAAGCTACATTTATCTAAAAGTAACTCTGCACATTTTTACCAGTTTTTCCCCTTTATTGTTGACTATCAAAAGAACATCTCGATCCAGCTCATGAAACTTCACTAATACAGGCAGAGATGAGGGAGTTTAACTGGGGCTTTCTGTCATTGGGACTGACATTTTAGAGGTACCTAAACAAATTCATGACGGCAGTGGCCTGAAATGGATGAGCTCCTCAAAAAACCCAAAAGTTATGTGTTCAATTATGGGGTAATATTCGTTTGCTTCCCTGAAAAAACCTATGTCAAGACACTATAGGCAGAGGAGCCCATTCAGTTCTTGAGCCTTGGATTTAGGAGGGGTAGTGTAGTTTTGGTTGTAGGTCTAAAGCAAAGGATTATTTATTTACTATCCTGAAGGGTGCATCACATTTGCCCAACTTGCTTTTATTTATTGTAAAGACCTAGAAAAGACTTTTCACTGCATCCTTACTGACGAGTGAGCATAAAATACAGCAAATCTAACAATAAAACTGCAATTTTTTCTTGTCTGGTTCATAAATAAGGCATTAGCCTTGTGCGATTTATCAAACTTTTCTTGTTTAAAGTGTTCTAAATTAATAAATGTTTTGAAGAAGGGTTATGTAACATTCAACAGTTCTCTCCCAATGCAAAACCTGTCCACTGTGTCACTCATCTGTTCCAGACATCACCTTGTTGCCTTAGAAGCCAGAAAATAAATTTGGTCATTGAAGCATTATAACTAATCGATTAGCATAATGACACTGTGGGTTTAGGGATTTACATTTTTACACCTTGAGGATTTAAATAATTTGTAACTCCTGCAAACGAGGTGACAACACAGTGAAATGCAGAACCAAGCTTTGAAGTGAGGCAGCTCTTTGTAAAACAAAGCTGTAATTCACAAGTGGAGGTCCTGAGGGTGTAATGGAAACTCCCTGTGTCCCTTACTTTAAAGACAAGCAAGTGTTGATAAAACCTTTTTCTTTGTTCACATATTGGAGATTTATCTTACTGTGGTTTGAAGATATAACATTTATACAATAGTTTCTGACAGGAAGAATACCAATACACAAAGGAAGGCACAAAGAAAGACAGAAGGAATTGTAATAGAATTTGTGTCACTAGTATTCTTGTGGGATGAGACATTGCTTTTAATTAGTTTCTATGTTGCCCTATATCACATGAGCAGTGAACTAATGAGCTTAATGCACCATTGTATATACAAGTAGTGCACACAATATACAATGTCCTTCTGGAGTTTTAATTAAAGCATTAAAAAAAAACCATTTAAAAAACAGGTAACGATTTGAATGGAAAACAGATAAAGGGGGAGCGTGCATATTTGAGTGAGCTGTTGCTGAAAGCACGTGCAAAATAGATGTATGGAAGAGAGGGAGATGAATTGCATTGTGCTGTGTTTTGTTGGAGGGGCGGGATGCGATTGAAGTTGGAAACCCAAGATAGCGACTGGGAATCGGCTCACTCAGAGCTTCAAATGACTTTGAGAAAACCAATCAAACCAGCATTCAGTCTCTCTTCTTCTTGTTCCAACTCTCTTTCTTGTCTCAGGTTTTTCACACATGTGCTCAGATACTATACAGATACCGTTTTTGCATTCTTGATCCACCTCCACACTGTTATTAACTACAACAACACATGCTTGTTCACAAACACACACTTATGAATTTATCTAGGGTTCAGGGTGAAAATGACCATTTTCACAGTTAATTCAATGAATAAATCCCTTGCAAATGCAAATCCATCCGGTGGAAAGTTCCACCCCAGGTTTTATATTAGAATATTAGTTACTTTTTCATAAACTGCTTCTGCATTTTAGCTTTTTTTTTTTTTTTTAGATTAAAAAAATAATGCTTTTCATTTTTTTAGTGAGATACTTACAAATGAGTATAATATATTTTTTATTATACTTTTGAAGACTTCACAAGGACAAGAGGATTCTGTCCTTCTAAAAGTAAGAAACCTTGTAAGTGAAAGTAGGGGAGGACAATAAATTAATAATTGACATTATTATCAATAAAATTATCAATATTGACTGACGTGAAGCACATATCATGTTTAGCCACATTGTCCAGCCCTAAGTGAAAGTTGTTGTTTCTCACTGTGGAGATTAGAGAAATGGATGTATGGATGTCACAATACTGTCTTGTAACATGTATTATTGCTGTTGCTTTTTCTCCCTTTTACACTTGAAATAAAAGTTGAGTATTTCCACCTAAATATGTGAGGTATTTACATAGAAATGCACTCCCTAGCATACCTTGATTGATATTGATTACTGAAACTCAGACTGTGTATCTTTTATCTCGCCAGGAGCTTCAGTTTGAACGTCTGACCAGAGAACTTGAAGCCGAACGTCAGATTGTTGCCACCCAGCTGGAGAGATGCAAGCTGGGATCAGACGCAGGCAGCATGAGCAGCATCAGGTAACATAGAAAGGACTTTTTATATGTGTGTGTGTGTGTGTGTCTGGCAGTGTGATGCTTTGTGATAATTAAGTGAGTAGCAGTTTTTGTGTAGCTTGGAGAAAGATCTGATCAGATGAGGACAGTTTGCTTCTGTTCCCCTCAGGCTGTGGTTAGTTAAAATACAGATGAGGACTTTGATTTATGAGTCAGGTGTTGGTGCTTTCAAAGAGCATCCTTTTCTTTTTCTATTATCATTTAAGCTGTGATGCTGAATCCTCCGATATACTTTTGGAAAATAACTACACATATTTTGTTATATTACTGTTATAAAATTTATTTCTACATTTATACTGCATCTTTTTCAAGATCATTTTTGCATTGCAATAGCCTCTCTCAGTAATAGTTCTCAAAATTCACATCTAGCAGTGTTGGATCACTAACATGCTTACATCACACATATCTCACAGATAGGTAATGCATCATAAACCATTATTTGCTCAAATGCTAACTGAGCTGAAATAATAGTTAAAATGATTTCTGGTATCTTTAAGATTTCTTATGCCACACAAATAATAAATCGTATGAAACACACTGTATGATTGATAGCTCTTTGCCAGTTTTATCTTGTGCATCTTCATAATGTTTGAGAACTAACTATTGGTGAAGTGTCATCAGCAGGGCGTATTTCTAGTCCTGTGGTACTTAAATTTTATGTTGAAATCCAGTACCTTGCACATGCAAATTAGACTTAGCAATAAAACAACTCATTGCTTTATCTAAGACTTTTACCTCAAATAACCTTTTACTGACAGGCTCCTTAAAACTCAGGAAAATATCCTTCTTTGTTCTCTCTGGTTTGTGTCGTCAATCAATAACCCAATGCGTCTATGCATATGAGCTAACAAACCTGGATGTGTTGCTCCTAGCTTCATCAACATAAATATTGCACAGTTTGCACAACATTGTAGATATACGCATTGTGAATACTTGCTCAATGGCAGGATTAAATTATGAACTGACCAAGTTGGAAATAAAGGGTGCCATTTTTGTTACTGCATTCTTCAGAGAGAATAGTACAATGGCATAGGTGATGTGGGGTCCTCTCATTGTGAAGACCATTTACACATGCTAGCTTGAAGGAGGCTCTAAGTAATAGTTTAGAGTTTATTTTGCACAATTAAAATACAGTTCAAAGATATTAAGAAAAATATAATAACAATGTAGGAAGAGGCAAAAGCCCAGTGGGATTATATAAAACCTGCACCCAAATAGTATAAATAATAAAATTATTAAAATCCAACAATATAATGCTTCATCAGTTGATCATACACATATAAAAACATAAATGGAACACATAAAAACACATCTACAAAGAATTAAAGGGAATTTAAATAAAATTTGTAACAATGACAAAAGTGACTATCACAACTTTTTAAATGTGTGCTGTCTTAAATAAGGTGCCAACTCTTTTTTTCTTGTTTGTTTTTTATATCATTGAATTAAATGACTAACTGTGGCCAAGCTCAACCTGTGCTAAACTGGCTGATGCCTGTTCTGACCTGAGATAAGTGAAGTGATTGATTTTGTGAACTGTTTCACCTCTAATTGTGTGTAACTCATTTTGGACCTTTGTTTATCGAAAAATGTGGTTCAGCCATCATCTGTTGTGCGACACAGTTGATTTATGTATTGGATGTAAACAGTTGGTTGCTTAAAATGTCTTTTTATTATTATTCAAAGATCAAAAAGTATTTTTTATGCATTTGAATGCATAAAAGCCACTGGGGCTTTTATTCATTCATCTGCAATAGATGGCCTGGGGCTGCGAATTAAACTTAGGAGAGCTGCGTCTAGAACTGCATCCTCTGTATTGTGCACTTCTACCACAGAGTCACCTGGGGCTCAGTGGTCAAAACATTTTCAAACTATTTAAAAGTTGTGTAGTGTTCATGTCTTTTTTAACAGGATTCTGTATTGCAGTAAATAAATCAAAATTGACTTTTTTTTTTTAAATAATAAAATACAGTACATTCCTCAGCACCATAGGGCATACCCTAACCCTAGGTTTGAACCTTAAAAAATGAATGCAAATGCATCAAAGTAATGTGCAAACTATCTCATTTTATAAGCCATAAAGTTGTCATGACATATGGAGTTATTGTAATGAAGCAATAACAAGAAGGCGATAACCCTGCTATACTTCACGAGGTTCTACATTTTTTTTTTCTAACCTTAAGTGTAGAAAAGCACACACCTTCCACACAAATATTTATTTATTTATTAACAATATTTTAGCACTAGGGGCCTTTGTTCAGCAGTAATCTGACGTTAAAGGAACAGAGGACAGGACTCAAACCCATAATGGCCGCATCGGTCTGTACACTCTGTAAAAGGGGCGGCAGCTCTAGCCACTGTGCCAGATGACGACCCTCCATACATTCATTAAATGAAGAGAAATCCAAATGAAAGCCAATTTAGATCTAGTTTTCTTTACATTTCCACTGTGCTGAGATCCAAAATGTAACTGAAACACACCAACACACTGATTCTTCTATGTTTTAGTAATTTATCGTAGATTCATAGCTCCGCTTAGGACCAATGGTTGAAGTTGTTTGAGCCAACTCCAAATAAGCTGTGTGGGTTGGACACTTTTCCACAAAAATAATACGACCTTGTTTGCTTGAGAATAATTCTCATTGTTGGGTAAAAAAAAAGGACATATTAGTTAGATTTTGCCTTATTTTAAGTGACTTAACGCTTAACAAACTAGCTATAGTTTGTTCTAGATTTGTAAACTAACTCCTGTTACTTTAAAATGTTCTTTTCCTATGATTGTATCTCCAGACAACCCTTGATAGAAAGTCGGAACACGACTGTGCAGTTTGCAACTAACATAAATATCAACCGAAAAATACTGAAAACCCCTCTTGCATAATAATATTAATCAACATATTAGCCACAGCCTCATAGCTCTTTAAATACCAGTTTCATTATAAATATGACCTTTGCACCGCCGACATAATTTCCAGATAAAGGAAAGAACGCTTTAGGCAAAAATGAGAAGCAGGGAGGAACTAAGGAGAGAAGATGTATGTGACTTCAATTCTAATTTATTTTATGCCAGCAGCTCAAATGTTAAGCCCGGTTAGACTAGACGACTATCCAGCATTCTTTCTCTCACAAGCTTCGCTTCCTGTAAATAAAACTGGGTAAAAGTAAAGTTTGGTGGAAAGTTGTGATAAATTATTCACTCCTCTTGGGTTGCTGATGTGTCTATGCCTGTTTGTGTGTCTGCTTTTGTGTTTGGCGAATTCTTCTGTCATGTCAAAGAGTGTGGTTCATATAAATTCAGCATGCTACTGACTCCCTCAGGCAGATTGTTGCGTAAGTACACAAACCTGAGGAGGGCAGGGAAACTGCTCACCGAAAGAAAGGCAGTTGAATTTCCCTAACTCATTCTGTTTACTCTGTTTTCTCCAGGTGATTCACCCTACATTGGTATATTATCTTTAAAAATTATTTAAGTACTACATGTGTCATTTATTTAGCTCATGGCATTAGTATTTTAATTTATTAGTATAACAAAATGTAAGTACATATGTGTGAATATATTTTCTGTTTCTATAGAATATTTTGTTGTAACTTGACAAATGTCTGATTAAAGTGAAATCAAACATTTGCTAAGAAAAAAAAACTAACTTAACCTCCTGAAAATGTCCTCATAATGTAGGCTTCTGTCTTTATTTATTTTTAGAACCAGACATGTTTAGTGTTTTATTTACACAGTAACATTTTCAGTCAATTCTCAGCTTCTCATAGTTATCTTTGCTGACTTATTGTCACTTACTTAGAGCAAAATATTGGATTATGTACTTTTAACATTTTAAACTTATTTTTCTTCAAGTTATTATTACTTATTTATTATTTATTTTAAGCTTACTTGTTCAGCTGGGGAATTGGGCTGGCATTTGTGTTGTCAAATTCATTACACACCCCTCAGTACTGTGTTCTGATGAAGAATAGTTAAAATCCTAGCAATTAAATTGCAGTGTTGAATTTGGTGAAAATTGGGAATCTTTTAATAAACTAATGTCTGCTGACTTAATAAAACACCTCAAAATCTGTTTTCTAACCGTGGACGTGTTTATACATTATTAGTACAAATATGTGAATTGCTATGGTTCTCCTCTTGGCTTTGTGTCGTTTATGCTCTCTGTTAATTCGTTTTTGCATGTCTATGTGTATATTTAGCTGCTGCTTGACCCTGCATGCCCTCAGTTGGATTCCACTCAATAAAGCAATTTAGACATATCAACGGAGTTCTCCTAAGACCAGAGGATGCTTAAAAAAGGAAACCTCACTGTGGTGTAGAAACCAAAGGCAACACTGATGAACATCTGTTCACACTGTGAACTGTTGGCTTGTTGCACAACAATTTACAGGATGGTGGAACAAACTGGCACACAAGGAGACGTTCATGCAAACACACAGCATTCACCATGCAGGTTCTAATCTATCATTTCTCCAACATTAGCAGTAAGCAGCAGCCGGGTCAAGCACTGGCTCCTGCTGTTTTTTTTTCTGTTAGCGGCTGTGAAGTGCGAACTTGACAGCTTTAAGGGCATATGACAGAATTTTTGGTGTGGTCATAGCAAAAAATAAATACACCTATATGTGATTATAGGGTCTGGTGTAATACAAATAAATGAGGGATGATGCTTCATTCCAAGTGAGTTTTGTAGCACTAAAACTATTTAGTTGTTTGTTGTAAAGAAGTTGGGTTTTTTTCTCAGTGCCTGAGTCAAGATCATTAATCAAATCTGTTCATGAGGAAGCTGGCCATTCAGTTAATGATGACGTCTGACTGTCAGCAGGCTCCTCCAGGTTATAGAGTGTCACATAAATTTCTGCTTAATGGGTAAATTTGGTTGTCTTGTTGGCATATGCAGTTTGCTGCAAACAGGAATAATATGTACTGAGATGAAGAAAACATTACATAAACCCCATTTTTAACCATCTGAAACCGTAGCATAATGAGATGCAATCTCAAAATAAGCCAACATTAAATTAGGCTTTGGGGCTAAATAATTTTGTTTTCTATTGAATTGCAAACAATGTTGAGCAAACGAATATGATATTCAATAAAGTTGGTGATCATTGGGATTGCAAGTTAACTGAATGTGACTTACTCTACTTAGACAAATACTTTAACAAACATTGTTTTTGTTACTGTCTTTCTACATTGAGAACCTAGTCCAAATAGTGAGTGATCTATACAGTTTATAGTGGAAGCAACCTATGATAATTTCAACATGGTTTTATTTAAATAAAAGTTACATAGAGACTAGATCTTATGTTTTATGAACAACATAACTTAGTTATGGCTTACTAATGCCTTCCTGAAGCATTTAATACATGCAACACTAAATCACTCTATTTTTGAAAACAGTTTTTTTATTAGTGAGTGTTTATTAAAGTCCAAGCAGCTTTCGCAATGTTGATATTCTTTACAACATCAACAATACAATAATGATATAGTAGCATTATTCTGAGCACCTACATGCATAAATGCTATGCGGTTATTGTTGCAACGATAATATAACACCAGTACTTATCACATTCTACTCTATGCAGACACCTTACTGAATGGATGAGGATTTACTCTCCTCGGCAAGTCTTTTCCTGGGAATGACTGCAATGGCAGGGGACCTGGCTCTGTCTTCAGAGTAATTCAGCAAATAATTATCTGACAACTTGTGGGATCTCGTAAATTATGTAGAGTACTGAGGCATGTGTAGATTACTGTAGTGCTGTCCTTACAGGCACCCATTTACATATGCACAGAAAGCAGAGAGACTGTTGGCATCTTACACCCAGACAGGGTGGTATTTACATTGTCTGGAGTCCAGAACTAGACAGCGTTGCCTCCCATTCTGCTCCGGGGTCATTAAGTAGCAATATTTGATCCCAGAAAAAAAGTGTTCTCTATTTGCCGTGATTCTGGTCTCAAAATTTCGGAAGCATCTGCAAATGTTATTATGAAACTGTTTGATGTGATTTACTTGTAGCTGTTTCAGTACCATGATGTGTTCAAAAGTTGATATGAAACTGTTAATATATATATTAGTAGAACTCCTAAGCAATTTTTAAATGTTAAGGAAACATTGGAAATTGGTCTGTAATAAAAGTTCACAACAGGTAAAAATTAACAAGTTGTTACATTGATTTGAAATGTGTTGATAAAATGCAAAACCTCCTTAAAATGTTGAGTTTTTAAAATACTCCATAATACATGTTGATGGTTTAAAGGCCTTAATTGATGACATATCAAATCAAAAGCAATAAGGACTTTTATGCTTTCCTAAGACTTGAGATATTGACATTGTGCTAGCTGTGGGAAAGGTTTGTTACTGTGTCGACTGGTAAATTTGCAAGGCAGTAAGATACCAAAAGTACTTGCAAAAAGTTTATATCTTTCAATGTCACATCATCTAGTTCATGTGTTTTCAACTCCAGTCCTCAAGGGCAGGTGTTCTGCAACTTTTAGATTTTTCTCTGCTGTAACACAGCTGAATAAATAGCTGAACCAATTCAGTATGCAGTCAAGTTCAATGTATTTTTTGGAGAACATAATGAGGTTCATGAAATATAGAGACAAACGAGATACACTTTTTGTTTGCCTGCCATAACAAATATGAAGATGATATCTTTGTTTGTACCCCGTTATTTACAAGCTCTAACACATTGCTACTGAGCTGGTATATCAAATAGCTCTATATGTGTGTGAATGTGTGTGTAAAGGGGAAACTGAGAGCAAGAAGGAGGATGTTGAGGTGTAAAGTTCATGTCCTGAGGCACTAACAGCTTTCTGATTGTGTTGTTCAGGCTTAGACATCTGTCCAAAGACTAGCCAGGTAGGTCAGGAAGAGATAAAACCAGACTGTTTAAGAGAGTGAAGGCGAGTGATTGTGTGTGCGTGCTCATCTCAGGGAGACTGCTAAAATAAGAATAAAAGGGAGAAATTAAGCAAAAGTTGTAAGTGTTTGTAATGTTTGCATGAATGTCAAATGAAATTGTAAATGTAATTTTTTTTTCTTTTTTTTTTTACATCAATTGTTTGACAGATTAAACATTTTCCCACAAGTAAAATCTACTACTGGTAATATCTAGTGTTTATGTATAGGGTGTACTGTGAAGGATACACTAGACCTGTCCTTCAAATCCAGGGAAAAGATGGCACATTTGAGGGTCACATTTGGAGGAACCTTTGTATTTGAACAACCTTCGTTGCATCGTTGTGACATAATCGGACTTCAAATTCTTCAGAATTTGGACTCACCCATTATTAAATAAAATAGCAAGTTCTAACACATTGGAAACATTGTTCTACACCTAATACCACCCCCATGTTTTATTGTAATACTTTAGTACAGTTAAATAACAGTATGTTGTACTATATTGACTCAGTACAGCTGTAGCCGAGTTGAAATTCGTTTAGAAACACTCTTTGAATCCATGCAGAGCTTTTCTTGTGTTGTGAATTTTTGTGTCGGTTTGTCTTTATGGACAGCTTTATGGCTTGATCATGTCATTATCACTTTACAACTGTGTTCCAGCTTTTCTTTTCAGTCCATCCTCCTGTTTTCTGCTACTAATATACTATCCAATTACATTCCTTTATCCCACTGTACCTCACTCGTCTTTCCTGTGTTGGGTGATAATAGAAGGATCCATCACACCATTAGCTGCAGGCGGTTTTATAAGCTCAGCAAAATGCTGCAGAGAGAACTCAAATTATAGGCTGTGACATTATACCTTAAAATACGCCTTGTGTTTGGGCTTGAGTCTGCGCGCGCGCGTGTGTGTGAGAGAGAGAAGGAGAGAGAGAAAGTGAGAGTGATGATGATACTGCAAGTTATGCTCCCCCTTAATGACTGATGATGCATTTCCAAGAGGAGAGGAGAAAAATGATGGCAGGTGGCAACATCTCTCACAGTGCTGTCACCCTCACTGTCTATCTGTCTCACAGCCTTTCTCTGTGTTGTTTCAACTCTCCCCTCATCTATCTGTCTTTTACTCCTAATTTGTGCCTTGGCTTTTTCCATTTTAAAATATATAAGGAAAGTCCACCTTTGTGAGATTGTGCTCTACAAATACATCTGGTATCAATATTAGGTCAGGGTTCTCAATACGAACTGATCAGCTGATTTCTTTTTTGGTGACCTAATAAATATAAGAACTCATGCATTGCTGATGCTGCTGATTTAAAATAATAATAATAAACACTCTTATACAATTTAACTAAGTGAACATGATATCAGAGGTCAAAATCAAATTTAGAAGCACATTTTAAATACTCTATATACCATGGAATGTAAAAAAAATATTTATATTAACATCTAAAATGTACTATGTGCAGCAATATTTGAACTTAGATTTCATATAAACGTACAAAAAGACTTGTGAAGAACATAGGGCTTTTATCAGTAGCACGTTCTTGGGCTTGGCTAGTACAGATAAAAGTATATTCTTGCTGAGGAACTAGGACCCAGTACAGTAGTTATGCAATTGAGACAAAACATACTTGATTGATGACTGATTTGTAATTATTTGTAATGGATACCAATGGAAGATTTTTTTTTTACAAGACATATACAGTATATATATAATTTACCAAGAAGTAGTGTCTGTTCAAAACTAAACTTTCTTCCTGAAATTCTGTACCTGGTGAAACAGGACTATCACCAAAAACCTGAGAACTTTTATTACCTTTACTAAGTGCTTATGCCACATCTTATGTATCATCTGTCTTAATAGAAGAATTGCACAGGATCCATAAGCAGAAAAAGTTCAAGACTCTTTATAGATTTAATTTTTACCAACCGGCATCTAGTCAGAGTTGCGGTTTTGCAATTTGTGTGATCAATTTACAACGGCCATTAAAACTAACTACCATAAACTCTTTTTTTTTTCTGTTTATTATCATCATCACCATGAGGTAAACTTGTATCAGATATGTACAGCACAAATGGATACAATATTATAGTAAAACATATATTTATTAGAATAACAAAACACAAAACGGATAATCTGCCGACAGGTACAGCGAATTAATACAAAGACTATCAAATCATCAGCAACTATTGATATAATTTAAAAACCCAAATGTAGTGAACCAAGGAAAATTTGTTTACACAGTAAGAAAAAATTGTAATGACACTTAATAAAACACCTAATTTTAACTTAAAATGTGACAAATTTCAGTAGGAAAATAACAAGTCTTATTTATTTAATGTCCACTGTATTGAAGTGCTTTATATTTCACTTTAAGAGGCTATAAACTGATAACAGGTGGTGGGAAATGACAGAGCGACGGTGGGGAAAATGGTCAAAGGGGAAAACACAGCACACTCCAATCAGGTGCTGAGCCTGCAGCCACAGGCTGTCAGCGACGCTGTGCTGCTCCAAAAACGGTCCAGCACATTTGAAGGTTGGCTCATTCATAATGAGCAAACTGCATTGATAAGGTTTACTTTCCCAACTAAAAGCATCTTAAAGCTACTTTTCATGAGTATGGAGGTATTCAAGTACCAACAATTGTGTATATTTTAATTCAGCTATTCTCTTAGCTAATGATAAAACTATATATAATCGTCTGTGTGTCTTAAAAAAACTTGTTGGGGATGGAGACAAAGTCATAAACATCAGATCATTTCTTTGTCTTTAGACTGTGACCATGCTAAATAAAGGCTCTCTTCTCCTTGCTGCTCCATTTGTTATTTATATTTGTTCCTGAAGGTGTCAGCAGCTGGTGACTCTGTGTCAGCTGCAAGGAGACAGGGGCCTTCAGGGCCAGGAGCAGCGGCATATTTGTGTTGCTGTGCCCATGTGCATGTGTGTTTCTTCATGCTGAAGGGAATCGGGGGTGTTTGGTTCATTAAACATGCAAATGCAAGCTTATCTTCCCCTAACACCAGATAGTGGTGAGAATAGATAAGAAACAAACCCTGCCAGAGTGGCAGACGGAGTACTCTCAGTGTGATGTGGGAAAAGAGAAGGATGCATTGAGACCAGAGCCCAGATTAAAATGGAATGGAGAACTGAAGAAATATATCAAGAGGACACCAGTGAACTAAGTTTATATGGACTAGAGGAGGTGGTGTCCCTGAAAACAAACTGTTTTTGTCATTCGTTCATCAGACACCTGTAATCACATTGTGAATTCAACATGTCCAACCTTTGGTTTTTGAAATTGCTTAGAATAATTAAACTCCGTAAAAGTAAATGATAAATTATCCACTTATTGGCTTACAGATTTATATTGTGGGAATTCAGTATCATTCATATTTTCTGATGAGTTTATAGGTCTCCTTTTAGTCAAATTACCTGATTTCTTTTTAACCAGCTATGCGCATTTATAATAAACATGTTAGAGACTTCATGCTACACTATTGGTACCCAGAATTCATTATATCAAACTCTCATTACAACTAAGGACAGACAAAACAAGCCTCCTACACTGTGGTTGTTCATGTCAGCACCAAAAAGTTTAGCTGTTGTGTTGGATAGTAATAAAAAGAAAAAAATAGGATTGGCTTATGTGCAGCAAAATGTAAAATCAGCTCAACTACTAGCAACATTTATGGTTAGCATGGGATTGTCTGCTAAAGACAATAGAAATGATCTTTTTTTGTCACTCAGTGGGGAAATCTTTACCAGCAGCACAATGACAGGCAAGTCAGAGTATGTACATTCACGCCAAGGTAAAATATATATTAAAAAAAAAAAAACCAAAAAAACCATATGAATTACAGACTACTATAAGGATAAATTTATGCAATTTTTATAGATCCAGTGAGGAAGAGTAGATTTATGTTAGTGTGAAATGGAAGTGGTTAGGTGCAGGGATAATGGTGAGGTAGAAATGTTTAGAGAAGTCGGTGGGAGGTAAATGGATGGACTAGACAAGAGGTTTGGAAAACTGGAGTGCAATGAGGCAGGTTATTGAGAGTGTTAAGGTTGTAGTGATGCCTGGGCAGCTGATGATTTGTTAAACAATCAGAAAGCAGGAAAATCCTTTCTGCACCATCTACACACACGCCATCACTCATGTACATGCAGGGCAAACAAAAATACAAGTTTTTAGACTTTTAAAACTAAGCCTCTTTTTAAAATAGAATTCCATCTTTAAATTTAATTTGTATGAAGAAATTGTAATCACCTGTACTTTCAAATAAAGCTTGCATCACTTGGCTTTAAAAGTATTTAACCTGATTTATTTTTTAATTTCTCTTTTAATCAGGATTTAATGTTATATATTTTTATTGCAGAAAAGTACAGTTTGTTTTACAGTCAATTATAATAATCCTTACAAAGACAAGTACATTGAGTTAATATAACAGTCAGAGACCAGCAACAGAGTAAACTAAAACAATTAAGCAAAATAAATGTGAGAAGTAAAGCATAAAAATAGATGAGATATTAGGATGAACTACCTGTTGGTAATTTAGGAACTAAATTGGTCAAATTAGACAGGTGTGTCAACTGAGAAACAACTGTAGAGCTGGAGGACCTGAGGAACAAGTTTCCCATGAGTGACGGACAAGGTTGGGCATGTGGAGGAAAAAGTAAAAAACAAAAAAAAAAAAGCAAAGGACAACACACCAGGACAATGATCCATCTTGATGATCAGAGGTTTTATTGTTCCTTCTCCCATAAGCTAAATAGACTGTTCGGATGGGATGGTAGCTTTTCTGGGTTGCATGCTTATGAGTGTTTTATTTAATGCCCTGTCTGTTTTCCATCTTGTACTAGTTTTGTTTGCAAGTGGCCAGTGCAAAGCAGGATTAAATTAACTGGTTTCCAAACATGTCAAACAGCAAAGGTTAAACTTTGTGATGCATTTCCAGACAACTTGTCAGGCTGCCTCACAGATTTTGGACAATGTCAGAAAACTGAAAACTGTGACAATCTAAATACATCCATATATTTAATGTTTGTTTTATGTGAATAATACAAAGAACTAGAGAGCAGTTAGTTTAATGTAAGTTTGGACGTGTTTACTAAATGCATGTGCTTTATAACAAAGTTTTGTCTGCATAGATGTGGAGTAATCATTGAATAACAGGGTATTGCAATGTTTTTAAACGTCTTTTTAAATTGCATCACATCCACATTTTTTGTAAGTACATCAATAAACGATGTCTGTAAATGATACCCACCTACAGATATTTCACTCATATGTAAACCACAACAAGCAATGTACTGAATAAGAAATGCCTTACATGTGGAAATTACTGTGAGCATTTCTGCCTGTACGCGCATTATTTTGATGACTACCCTGTATTGAAGTGTGTGGTATATTATGCGTGAGTTGTCAGATCTTAGCGCGTTTCCAGCTGAAGGTATTTCACATAAACATCTAAAATTGCCATCTTGAGGTGACTAATTTCATTAATTATGTCAGTCACAGCTTTTATTTTCTCTATTCTACCAGTGTTGCCTATTTTCAGTATGAAAAATAACTTCTTTGTCTTCTAAAGCAAGCATTTAAACTATTTTTTTTTTGTGTGTGGGATGCAATTTTCCTCTCATTATATTGAAGCATGAAAGTGAGATTTTGACTGAATAGAGCTGTACATTGAAACTAAAACAGTAAAACTTCCATATGTTTTGTTTAGCTTTAAATGAAGTGTAACAGACTATATGTGAGTGATTTACATATTTTTACAAATTTCTTGTTGAGTTGTTTAACGGCTACAGAATAAAAGGGTTTCATTTCATTTGTTTAATTATCATTTTAGAAATCAAACTGTAATTTGGTTGCCGAGGGAATCCAAAATGTCTGAAAGCTCATGCTTTTGAACTTGGTTGTTTTCAGATATAACATAACATCAAAACAAATAAATAAATATGTAAGATAACCAAAAAATACCCAGAATTGTCAAATTCTTCTCTTCAATGTTATTTTTAAATGAACCAACAATTAAGTTGGGATATATTTTCACTGTTTCTTCTAGATTGTACAATTGATAAATTTGGTGAAAACTTATAAAACACTTGCATGCGTCGCACTGAAACATTTTCATCATTCTGTTCATACATTAATACATTCTGTCACACATGAAAACTTTATGAATGCATGTAGGAAAGGCACACTTATACCTATGCTTGTTCAATTTCATCTTGGAGAGGCCATGCTATTGTCCTCTGTAATAGAAGCAACTATTTTCAAGCTACTAATGAAAGAAATAAAAATAGAAACTGATGCATACTGAAGTTTGCTTTGTACTTGAGCACATCATTACTGTAAGTGGTAATAAACAGGGAAATTACATTTGTTAAAAAACATTGGTTACGCATAACTCTGGTCTAATTAAAGCAGAGAGAGTTGAGGGAAAAATAAAGTGTTAATCTATACATTTAAAGCTCAGTATAAAACATCTTTAGTTCCACTTGTCTCTCCTGGCTAATATTTGCATTATCTTCTAATTTGACATGCTGAATGCCAAAGTAAATGTGGCTGAGCGTTTTCCATTGTTGTGTGTACGTGCATGTGTTTTATTTATTAACTACCATGCAGTGATTGCCATAAAATCCTGTGTATTGAGAATATCAAGCTCATGTGGAGCCATTCTGCTCATCACAGACTGGATGGGGAAACATGCTTCTTCCTGTTTGGATTTAAATCACAAGTGTGAATCTACAGTATGTAATGTTGTGCTATGTGGAGGTGGACAGAGTATCAGCAGTTGATCTAATGTGGCTCTCTGAAGATAAACACATAAAAAGAATAACCTTTATCACTAAAATACTGAATCTAGTAATTTCTCTTATTCACCCCAGAAGTGTACACTGAAAATGAGACTCTATTTGGTCTAAAATTTAGTTTTATTAAAGAAAATAAAACTGAGCATTAGGGTTCTCTTGCGTTAATGAAGTGTGTCTTGATAAGATATACTGTTGATACCTTAAAACCAGGCACTAGATTGTATTTATGTTTTTTTTTAATAAGAGTGCAATAATATAACCAGTCAAGCTGAAGTTGACAAGCTGAAGCATACTCCTTTTCAGAGTTGAGCCTATTGCTCTAGAACAGGTAGAATAGAGGTTGTCATGATCTAATGCAAAATTAATTGGGTAATCCTTTATCAGCATGTCTGAACACGGTGTAAGAACAGGTTGTTCCTCAATCATTTCATCAAAGGGGTGAAACTAAATCAAAACTGTTAAACTGACAGGATGCCACAAAAGGTTCCTTAAATTCATGAAGTGGTGTCATGTCGAGCTGAAAGATATAATTTTCAGAGCACATTTTTTTTTTCTCATGCACAGTTGCTCAGCTGTAAGAAGGTCCTTGGTTTGAATCCGGGCCTGGGGGACTCCTGCTTCCTCCCACACTCCAAAAACTTGGTTACTCTGAATTGCCCTTAGGCATGAATGTGTGTTGCCCAGTAATGGACTGGCAAACTGTTTAGGGTGTACCCTCCCTCTTGTTCAGTGATCACTGGAGATATTTGCCAGTCTCTTCTCTGTGACCCTACAATGAGATACATGTATGATGAACAAATATTAGTTACACATCTTTCAAAAAATATTGGATTTGGAGTTGCTATGTTGTTCCAGGGAGTTTAATCCACTTCTAGAAGTTCTCATCAGATATGATGGTCTGCCCACTACCTGGACCTTTGGAGTTTTTACATTTAGATTAAATTTTATTCACCACGTTTTACCCACAAACAAGGAATTTGACTTTGCTTGCAATAAAGACATCTCAAAGGTTTAAAAGGAAAATAAAAAAAGTTTTTTTTCTAGATATGTATATTTATAATACTTACAAAAGAGGGTTAGCTGTACAATTGTGCCACAGTCAGCTAAGACCTGATTGGTTTAGTCCAATATGCTTGGTATCAACCTGAGAGACATCCTGGGGAAATAAACTATTTTTTTTTGCTAATAATGCTCTGTTTTAAATGTAGAATATGCAAAGCCAGTAGGTGAGATAGTAGACTGCACCTTGGAATCCTGCAACTGCTGGGCTAGAGGTACAGTACAGACCAAAAGTTTGGACACACCTTTTAATTCAATGAGTTTCCTTTATTTTCATGACTATTGACATTGTAGATTCACACTGAAGGCATCAAAACTATGAATAACACATGTGGAAATATGCACTAAACAAAAAAGTGCAAAACAACTGAAAATACCCCTTATATTCTAGTTTCTTCAATGTAGCAACCTTTTGCTGTGATTACTGCTTTGCACACACTCTGCATTTTCTTGATGAGCTTCAAGAGGTCGTCAACTGAAATATTTTTCACTTCATAGGTGTGCCCTGTCAGATTAATAAGTGGGATTTCTTGCCTTATAAATAGTTATGAAAATAAAGAAAACCCATTTTAATTAGAAGGTGTGTCCAAACTTTTGGTCTGTACTGTATATTGGATGATAATTTGATGTGAACATGTTTATCTCAGTTGTCGGACATTCAAGTCTTAACTCTGAATTGGGAGTTAAGGGCTCGAGACATGACTTGAACTTGGAAAGAAATGTCTTGTAAACATCTGACATTTCATTGTATTCCATTCATATTAGGAAACAAACACATAGAGACATACGTACATATGTTATTACTGCTACTTTCTGGAAAGGCTAAATGGCTTTTTATGTGCGTTTTGAAGACCGTCAAAATTCAAATGAGCCAGTTGTCTCCTTAGGAATTTGTCCTTACATCTTCACACCTTCAACTTCCCCTTTGTATTCCTTGAGCGTACACACATTTCATAATTCATTTCACTAAGCTTAAGTGATGATCTAATTTTTGAATGCTCTAGTGGATTTCAGATGACTCAAAAAAAATGGAATTTGACAGTGTGTGTCGTTACCTGTGGGTAAAGAGACTCAGGATTAACGACTGTGTTTTTCACATTAAATATTACAGGACTGGTTTGCTTAGAACTCTGGTTGCTGTAGAAGCAAAGGTATCATAATTTTTAAGTATCAACTAAGTACTTCTATAAATGCTAGATTTTCTTCTTCAGAGCAGTAAATATAGAAATAAAATTTTACTTTACAAAATACTATTTTACTGTAACATACTGTAACACAAAGTAATGGAAAAATGCCATAACATATTTTTAATAGCTGCTAAGTCAATAATGGCACAGTATAATGTGGAGTTTAGTGTAAATCCAAGAATGTCTTCAATTCATTTTAAAAGGAGGTAAAGACTAAACTTTTCAACATGCTTTTATGTGACAAAACCCTACATTTTTATAGGTTGTCCTTTCTTCTATTCCTAACAGTCCACAGTAAATAAAATCAAAATTTAAAATGGTATTTTATTAGACAGAGAGAGGAGTATATAGTCTCTGGTTGAATAATATGTCACAACATTTGTGCTGCAGGCACCCTTGCAAAAATGAGTATAAATGTTAGACCAGCCATGTCTGTTTGGAGTACAATAACACAGAGTACAGCAAGTGTCGGACCATTCGTCCCTGGTAAATTATGCATGGAGTTATTCTGTTATTATCTGTCAGTGCAAAATGGCCATTATCTCCCTATCATAATATGAGTATTAGGTTGGCAAATTGACAGTGGTCCACAGATTTTTTTTTTTCCTGAGTAGAATTATTTTGACCAACATTCTCTGGAATCATATACAGATTAAGGAAGTTTAAAAGCTGTATATCCCACTTATGCACACAGAATGGGTGTTTGAATGTGTCTTTGCTTTCTATAGTACTTCTTTTAGCATGTATATGAATGTGATACATTCAAGTGGATATGTATGCATGCTGAAATGAGATGAAACCTTTATGAAGAAAATGACCTTATGCTGGTATTTTCCTTCCATCCATAAAGAGGAAATTGAAGATGGTGTAGCAAAGGTCACTTATGTTGGACATGAACTTTAGCCTTGTGAACTCTTTGTTTTTATTTTTTTATCGCAGGTCACTTCAAATGATCTTGTAGGATTATAGATTTAGTCAGACTTGTAGCAGATTGTAAGGTTATTTGTGCAGGTGGAGTTCTTGCATTAAAAAAAAAGACTTTGACCTTGCTAAGTTATTACTGTCCATTTGTTTATCTGAATCTTCTGCAGCACAAGTGAGAGTTTCTCATATATATTCATTCAGCTTTTCAAATGACCGTATTACTGATGTATCTGGGCACATTAAAAGTAAATTGCAATGCAAATACTTTAGCCCAAAAATTTGCCCTGCAATATGTGGGGCTTGAAATACTGAATGGGAAAGGAGAAAGTTTTAGAGTTTCATTTTGTTTATTGGAGTTTTCAATACCATGATGCATTGTTATAAGGGTTTTGTTGCAGCTGTCAGACATTAGAAGTTATTTCAGAACACTTTGACTGTAGACAATTATTCTCTATCCCAACTGTTGAACTGTCATTCAGCTGTCATAGTTACAAAAGTATGTTCCCAGCCTTGTTCTGAGGACAATAGACCGGCTTCTGAATAAACCATCTGAAACTGTGAACACACAGATGAACATACACAAACCCACATACTGTGAAACACCAGCCATAGCCATATAGTCATCCATATAAACAAAACACACTATGCCTTTCACCTTTGGAGATTTGACACATTTTGTTGGTCGAAGTGACTGTGAATTTATTCTTTCATTCCACAATGTCATCTCATCCCCTCTCAACACAAAGGCATTTTCAAATCTCTTCCTTACACCCACTTCCTAAGCAGAACATAAAAGCATTCCCCCTTTATGCTGACTGACATGCTAATGTTGTGGTGTCACACAATCATGCTCATGATGAGGATGAGGGGCAACAATATTTCCCCAATATTACCAACAATATATGGTAACCACAAAAGGGATGATATACATCTTTGCAACAGTGAGATTGACAAAAATGATAGTTGTCCTATTTCTATTTACAAATGCACAGCAGACAGCAAAACACTCATATGATAACATGTGAGATCTCCCCAACATGCACAACATTTTCCTAAGAACATTTTGATATCTCTGTATTGTGATGCCAACATATTAAGAGCAGAGCGGTGAGATGTGGTAGCATGGTGGAAGCAGTGTTGGCTTAATTCCTGTATGTATTTGTGATATAAAAATATAAACAAGCTGAACTGGCCACTCAAAGCAAGATCAATGTGATAGTAACTCCTATACCACTGCACTATGCAGAATTCCATCAGACATATCCAACATAGATGCGAGTATATGATTAAATGGCAAAAAAAAAAAAACAGTCTTGGGCATTACCTTTGTTAGTTGAATGCTGAAATAAGGGAGGGGATATAAGGTTGAGGGAAATAAGATAATGGCAGAAGCGCACAAAGCTGGACAAAACAGGGTACATAATAATTATTCAAATATTACATTGACCCATTTTTCCAGAAATTGAGATACTGTTTCATATTTTTCACAAGTCATTTATGTTTAGAAGTATGTTAGTATAGATTGGTCCACCTGTCACACTGAATAACCAAAGACTGTAAATAGTTTTATTTAGATTCATAAGTAGATGTAAGTATATTTGTTCACTGTAGAGCGACTCGTTTCCACACTGAAGAGCAATGCTGTCAGTAAGAGTCACGTTGCTCTTCAGTAATGCAGACTGAGTCCTAGTGACTCAATAATGGAGTTTTGCTCCTAATTTTAGCAAAGGTTTTAAAACCAGCTCTCACTGGCATAGTGTGTGGAAGGACTTTTATTTACATGTTTTTGTATGTCTCTGTTGTATATTAAGAAGTTGGAAAAAACGAATCAAAAAAATATTTGGTTTAGCAACGTGTATTTACATCAAAACAGTCTTGCTACAGTACATGTATATATTTTATAGGATGTGTATATATGCATGCATGTTAAGTTCTCAAGCAACGGTAGAGGACGCTGTCTGTCGATCTTGGTTGGGCTGTGCTTTAAAGCAGTCCTGTGAATTTAAACTGTCTCATGAATACAGTCTTGCTGTTCAATGTGAGGCACTGCCTCGCGGGGTGTGCTGTTGTGGCATAGCTGCTGAAGATGCGATCTTGTGGAATAATGCTGCAGTTATTAAATCTCTCTTGGGTCTGTTGGTATTGTGAGGTTCTCATGAAAAGATTTTCCTTTCTCGCCTTTCTGTCTCTTTTACCAGCGATACTGTATCACAATGTTACTCTGCTGTCTGTTGTAGTGCTTTTGAAATTCATCAAATTCATTACAGGACATGGAACTACAATTTACCACAGCTTGATAATCATTATCATGACCAGTGTCACCCACTGTAACCTATGTAATAATTGAGATCTTGTCTTTAAGAGCTTGTTTTGTTTTTCCATTTGCTTGGGTTTTATGAAAAGTTTTGGATTTAAACTCACTGTTGCAAAGAGACCACTTATGTAAACCCAGAGTAACATAATGTAGACTTTTCACTTAAGACAAAGACAAGAGCAAGCTTAAATTTAATATTTGACCAACAAATCCAAATCAATGGAGTTAGTCAAAAAAGATCACTACAACTTATTTTAGCAAAAATGTACATAGGATGCAGACTAAATCAAAATGACCAATTCACAAATCTGTTGCCTTCTGGTCAAAACCTAGTAATCCATAATAAAGTGGGTCAAAGAAAGGCAAAGATATTTCTCAAATATTCCTTTGCATATATTCTATTTTAATATGCAGACTAAAGTAAACAGAAATAAAAGATAAATGTTAACCTTTTATTTCATTTTTGTTCAAGATAAGACTTAAATATATTTTTAAAAAAATCAGTAGTAGGTTTAATAATATGGCTCTAAAAATAATGTATTTTAAGATCTTTTGGCACATCTCTGCCAGAAGTGTCAATAAATGTATCTGGAAGTGTAGCTTGTGACCACTTTTAAGTACTGAACAAACAGTCTGACTACAATCAACTCTGACCTTTCTAGTACTCACTGTGGCTGGAAATCAGCTTACCTACAAGATACCAGAGTTCCTGAGGACAGTCGGGATAGCAGAAATCCACATTATATTTAAAACACCAACCGATCCGAAATCCACTGAGCTAAGCTTATCTTATCTTGTTTACAGACATTACATTATTCTTAATTAGGTTTGATGGTAATTGTTCTGTAGCTGCAAGGTTCTAAAGCTGGCATTAAAAGGTACTGAAGCCCAAGGTCAATAACTTATCATATACGCTGTAAACAACTAACTGTACAAGGACTCCAAAGTTGGCAACTCGGTAAATCTCAGTTGCAGTTTTACCAGGTGGAATACTAAACAGTTTAATCAGGACACACACACAAACCCACAACCAGATGGAATAATGATGTAGATGAAGTCAGATGAAAGAATCTATATGTGTCCGTTAGTCTGTCTGTTTCGACATTGATTAGTCGGCACAGCTCAATAGTTCTCTCTGGCTTTCTCGTTCAACCTGTCTATTTTCTCCTGTCCTCTTTGTCTCCCCCCCTTTTCAACAAGCATCAATCACTTGTGCATTGACAGTGATAAAGAGAATGTTTGCACTTGTGCAGTTGTAATCGTCAACATCATCTGTTTTGACTTAAATGAATGTTGTTTTGAGAATAGGACCCTATATAAATAGAGCATTGAGTGGGGGGAAATGTGCAAAATTGCCTTTTATCATGTCATAATGTTCTCATCAAAAATGTACTTGATTAATTCACTTGTTTGAGAAATCTTTGAATCTGCTGGGGCAGCCATTTGGGGTCCATTTGGAAGACTAATCTTTATCCATGTGTGGATTTGCAAACTGAAATCTAGCTTTTCATGTTTCTGTTGAAGTAAAGGTTTCTTCGTATACAAATCATATCTCCAGCTTTTCTGAGCAGACTGAAGCTAAGAAAGTGCTGCTGTTGACTGACATTTTGTTTTCACATTTCTTCTTCACATTTCTTCCTCTGTAATGACAGGGATTGTTGTCCACTGAACTGATGGATCATCATTTGACTTTTTCGTGGAGCGTATTCTGTGAAATCCACGTGTTGACACGTTTGGGAGGAATCTTTGCCAGTGTGTTTGTGTTGATTTTTATACCCCAAATCCTTTTCTTAAGGGGGATGAAATTGAGTCAGACAGATATCAGTGTGCAATCTCATTCAATCACAGCTGAGCCCTCAGCCTCTCAAGGGGGGACCTCTTTATTCATAATCGCACTGCTGATCTGGTGCTAATGGTTACATTTTTTCTTTTCTGTTTTTCAATCTGTTTTTCACATCATATACACAAATGCTTTAAAGAAAAATGAATTTGCATCTACAGTCTCTACACCTTTTATTACAATTTTCAATACTTTTTGGGGTGTTAAAAACTGTAATATGATTTTTTTAAAACTTTAACTGTCATTTGACTTTGTAGAAATCTTATCAGTAATTTGTCTCTTTTTGTCAGCTCCACAGATGAACAGTTTCGCTGGAATGCTCAAGGTAAAAATCTCTATGAAAGTTTGTGGTTTTTTTCTGTCTTTGTTTGCATCTTGTTAACTAGAAAGAGCTTGCATTGTACATTACATAAATTCTGTCACAGCCACATTTTTTTTTCTCATTTGCAAAGAGCTTTGAATGAAAATTTCAGATAATCAACTTAATTTTGATACCAGACAAAGACAACCTGGGTGAACACCAAATGCTTTTTTGACTGACTAATTTATTGTTGGCGACAAAAAACCAACTGATTGTCTCACCCTTGGAGATATGGTTGATGTTTTGATGTTGTCTTCTAAAAATGCTGTTAGTTTTGAAACCCATGTAACAGGATGCACACCGTCCATAAAATCTATTCCGTTTAGAAAATATTTTTCCCAAACATATTTTTCTTTTTGTTGAGTCATGAAGGCTGAGCTTACCTGAGAAAAGCAAGGACTCTTTCAGATTTTGTTCTGGGTTCTTTTGTGACCTGAATGACCTGAATGTGGACAATGCTATCTTTAACTACGTGTGGTAGGCCAGCCACTGTGGCTTCACAATTTATTTTTTTTTCATCTGAGAAATGATGATTGTGGTTCACTGTCGTGTGTAGTATAAACTTGTTATTAAAGGCTATATGGCTGGAATCTCTTTGTATACTTGATGTGTCAGAAAGGTTTAAGTGACTTTATGATTTAACAAATCAGGCAGTAATCACACATAGATGTGACTTGTGAAATTGAACTAAAATGTATTCAATTACAATTATTTGATTTTTTTTACTTCGTACATTTGGTGAGGTTGGTTTGGAGAGCCGTTTTTCCCATAATAAACCTCATTGTCCTTTGAAACTACATTTTCTGTTGACTCAGATAATTTTGGTTTGATATTAAAATATGTCATTTTAAATGGCAAAAAAAAAAGACGCCCAAGGAATCTAGGAAAAATCAAATTAGGTATACACTTTCACAAAAAAACATGGCGAAATACACTTTTGTTAAATTACAAAAGCACACAGATGATGATGGTTGGTTTGCAAAGACACTTTTCTCTATGTAGAAAGGGGGTAAATACCTTTAGCACAGATTCTTAAGTGTGCATCTAAGTAACAGCAGCATCATTTTCTATTTTTGTTTCCCTTATTGTCTTATTCGTCTACTGTCTCCTTGATATTCCTGTGTGTATTTCTAACTATGGATAAATAGTTTAGTTGTCTAATATAATAAATACTTCCACATCTCATAATTTCCTGTTGTGGGTAATGCTTCATAGGCTGTTATAGGAAAGCGCCTAGAGTCCTGAGAGATCTGTTCGTCTCATTCTCTTTCCAGCTTTGTCTTTTTTTTCCCCATCATCTTCCACTGAATTCCCTTTTTTTTCTTATCCACAGCAGATGGACAAAAGGACATCGAGGATGAGTTAACGACTGGTTTAGAGTTGGTCGATTCTTGCATTCGCTCTCTACAGGAATCAGGAATTCTTGACAGCGGAGAACGTAAGTAAACTTAATCGCCTTGGGTTTTTTACTGTTTGTGTTTGGCTTGTGTAATTTAACTGATTAAGAACTAAAGCAACATGTGTTCATCAGTTCTGCATAGTTTAAATACACTTGAGTTTTACATGGGTTTTACTCAATATGTGTCATTACTGTTGTAATGTTGAGTCAGGCAGTTAACCCCGTCAACAGCAGAACAATTGGAGAAGAACAGAACATGCAGTTCCAGGAGAAATTACTAGGCCACTTTTTCCACAATTTAGACTTTTTCTTAAAAATTAAACCAACAAGTAATTGAAATAACAAAATCGAATAATGATCGAAAGGCAGCCATTGTGCTGTGTAAGGTCTTGTATGGTGTAAAGTCTAAGATTAGATACATGCAGTTCCAGGAGTAATCACGAGAAAACTTTTCTTAATGTTAAACTTTGACTTAAAATGGTATCAAAGAAATACATGAAATGATGATAAAATCAAAATCTTATTGAAGGGCAGCTCTTGTGCTTTGTAAGGTCCTGTTAAATTTTCCGGGCATTTTCTTTTCAGGTCATTGCTTTTGGAACAAGGCATTCCCATTTCGCTTATTGTCTGCTGACCTTTTGGATGGCTGATTTTGACAAACTCCATTTTAAAAGCACCACAGTATAAATTCTGCATATAAAAAACATAAAATATGTTCTTTTTCATGCCTCTAGAATAACATGCATATTAAGCAGTAAATATCTCTTTATTTCACATGTTAGAGGTTAGAATCATTATGCATGCATCCAAAAACACTAGTTTGTGTTCTTGGATGCACAAAAACACAAACAAAAAGTCAGATCTTTGAAAAGATCCGACTTTGAAAAGGCAGATCTGATAACTTTCAGACACCCGATTTTGCTAGATTTACCTGATTTGTTTCCATTTTGCTTTAATAAGAAAATGATTGTTCAAATACATCTTTAACGGTGGGGAGACATATTTGATAATTAGATTATTATCTTGTCTGCAGGAAGTGTCAGTCTTTGACACTCACTGTATTCACTTTTGTTGTCGATGTTCCAGACCCCTGACTTTAGTTTCACATCAAAATGGGTGAATTAAGGTATATGAGATTGTGTGCATTTTAATTCCAGTGTAAAAGATCTACAAATTTTCCAGCAGTAAATAAATGAAATCCTGACATGTTCATGTTTTCACTCAAAGGCTGCACACAAAGAATCATTTTTAGCTTGCTAGAGAAGGGTTGGTCGAGGGTGATACAGCACATAATTAATTCTGCACAAACGCATAATAAAACCTTCCTGTCAAACCAATTTCTACCTTTACACCAGCCTTTTTATACTTTGGTGTGTTTACTGGTTATGCATGTTTATATTAGCCCCATTTAAAAAAAAAAATATGTTCTGTCAAATACATCATAAATATACACAAATGAAAGACATTCAAGAAGACATTTAATGTTCACTTCAATAAACCCTTTTGTTTGCAAAATCTTGAAACACCAAGCAGGTTCTGCATTCATATAATTTATATGAATTAATATGATAAAAAAGTGGTCAAAGTACATAAGGCAACCAACTTTTTATAGAAATACTTGTTGAACTATGCTGTTGCAAACATGTCATATTTGATGCTAAATTTGATATAAATGAGATAAGCAAATTAGTTCTGTTTAAAAAGCAGTTTTCCAATTTTCAGTACATATCAGGTGTTAAGACTGTTCTTCCTATGCAAGATCTTGAAACTGCCATTCAAGACTTCATTTCCTGCCTTGCAGATTGTTGCAATGCACATTACGTTAGCCAGTCCTCTGAAATATATATTCTTTTCAACCTTGCCTTAGGTTGGCATATTCGCATCCTACCTTGCTTGTATTGTGTTTTCTTTGATGATTCGCCAGCAACCGGGTGCAGAGCAACAATAGTTCACACAGCAGTTGCAGATGATCAAAGCAAATGCTGTACAAAAATAGCATTGCTGCTTTTTCGTTAGTGTTGTGTGGATAAGACTGCTAATAAGTCTGCTGGAAAAAATGTTTTTAGGACTTGAGCTTTTTTTTTTTTTTTTTTTGAGAGAAGCACATTTAGAGAAGCATCATATTTAGGCCCTGCACACATGGAGACAAGCACAATATATTTTTGTTAATGATAGAGAAAAAATGTGCATTCACATGACAGGATGCAGCGTCACAACAAACGGATGTAGTAGGTATGCCAGGCCAAATGGTGGCACTGTGACACGGCCAGGAAAAACAACAAACTACAAAAAACGACAGCAAAAACCACCATGGCACCATGAGGCAGACACTTTGCACCTACCAGGATTCTGTTATAAAATCCTAAATCAATTCTTCATGTACATCACACATTTTTGTCTGAAACTCTGTTCAGACGTTATATAAAAGTCACAAAGGGACTAATTTTCCTTGGCTACGTTGCAACTTATCATAGTCGTTTTGATGATTGCGAGACCTTTGCTGTATGATTATTTCCCTCCATCTTATTAGCATAATCTGAATTAACTTGAGTGTAAATTCAGCCAAAGATGTTGAGTTTCCTTCATTAGTATGTCTTCACTAGTATGCCTTCTATATGAAGGCAACGTATAAGTTTGGTGTCTGCCAATCATAGTACCAAACAAACTTCACTTAACAGGTTTGATGGCTAAGAGAAAGGATACACCATTTCTGTCTCATAACACAGAGCATAACAAGCACCGAAGCTCAGTGACGATGAGTTTAGGAGTTCCTACTCTGACTGCGTAACACAAAAGTGCTGTATTAATAATTCATAAAAAGCCAGGGATGAATCATGATGAAAGAAGACAAGTCTTATGAAGGCGAGAGGCAGAGGAGTTGATCCTGGCTCACAGCGCACAGAGGGAAAAGCATCCTGGGGAGAGAGGAAAAGAGCAATACAGAGCAAGCAAATAGAGAGGGGAAAGAAATGAGAAATGGTAAAAAATACTTATTTCTCCATTTATTTTGTGATAACAAATACTCAGAGTTTGAAGAACTAAACCCTGGTTTTATGTCGCCTCTTTTATGAAATTTTTTTATAATCCCCAGTTTGGCATATATACATGCAAAACGTGTAAAATTGTTGAAATTGCCTTCCATAGAGTATCTAATTACAACTAAATACAACATTCAAATCTAATGTTATATTTACTCACCTTTCATTGTGGCAAGGCTTTCTTAACCATATCACCCCAGCTGATAATACTTCTAGGATTTTGAAAAAATACTTTAGATTTTTCTATTTTAATTGATATAAGTAAATATGTATATATTTATAAGGTATAAGGTACAAAAACAGAGAGATTTCTGACTGTAGCTGTGGCTGTGGCAAGAGGAGGAAGCTCACTTTTATGAAAGTCAAGATGAGATTTCGAAGTATTATTAAAGTCGTAGTTAAGATTGACCAGGGGGATATTTCTAAATCATTTTCTGCATTAACACTTCAGTGGTGTTTAAGTTGTCATACTGCATTCATTTAGCAAAACATGTTTTATTATTTGGAAATCTCATCACTAACAGCTAAGGGGGAAAAAGAAGTTGCTAAAAGGATTCTTCCTTTACTTACCTGTTTCACACATTGGCTGAATGAAGTTTTCAAATGGTATCACTGGGAAGGAAAACAAGAAGCTCTGTCTGAGCTGTTAGACCTTCCCTCCATCATTACTTTTCGACTCAGCACTCCTTTTCCCTTCCACTACATTTCTCTGCTCCTCCTTCTTTTCCCATTCTCTGTGTTCTCTGTTTCTCCCTTCCTCTGCTAATAAATTATGTATGCCATCTCCAACTCACAGAGTGCTGCACTGCTGCACTATCTGCTCTAAATTGCTGCTCTCTCTCCCCCATTTCACTTTTTGCCTCTCAATCTCTCCTCTTTCACGCCCCCTCTCTTTCTCACTCTTAATCTCTCACTCTCTTTCTCGCACACAAACTCAACTCCAAACCCCCTCTCCGCCTACCCAACCATGCACCACAACTGCCTCAATCGGTAGGACCGGCTCTTCTTTCCCAGAGTTCCTTGCAGCTCAACTCCACCCCGGAGGCTTCGCTCCAGTACTCTGCCAGCTACCATAGCAACCAGACCCTCGCCCTTAGCGACAGCATTTCTGCAGCAACTCCTCAGCGCAGCGGGCAGGTTGGAGGAGCCGTGCACAGCTACAACCAGGTAGGAAACACTGCTGTGAAATGATGGTGATGCAGATGCAAGTGGCGAAAACCTCGGACCGGATCGTGTTTGAACTTTTAAGTGTTTCTGACAACTTTTGGTTTGTGCAACTGCTTGATAGGGCGAAACATGTTTGTAGCTGTCTTCAGAAGCCTGTGAAGCTACATCTTCTGAAGTGTCTGCCGCCTGACCGTGCAGCTGCACAATTTACAAATTTAAACTTGTAAGAGACTTCATGTTGTATAGTTCAGAAGGATGTTTTTTTTTTTTCTCTGTTCCTTGCTGATCCATTTCTGTCTCGCTAGTGCGGAGTCTCACAGCATGTTGATCAGTTTGACATCATAGTTATTGAGTCTATTTGATGAGTGTTTAATTATATGTTTGTAAAGGACCCAATTTCATTAGCCTTGCTGAAGTCCAGAAACGCCAATCCTCCTCCTTAATACATGAACTGGATTTTGACACAGTTTTTGATGACAAATTCATTAAAGCGGTTTAATGGGAGACCGGTAATTGGACAGAAATGAGGAAAAAAATACATAAATGCATGCTGAGAAATCTCAGCACATGTCTTGTTTAGAACTTGAGAGCGAAAGCGAGAAACGGTCACATATAAATCAGAGCAGAGAGAAACCCACCAAATTACTTTAGAGCCTACAGCAGCCAATTATTTCTCATTTTCAAGTCACAAACATATCAATGGTAATACTGTGACTGGAAACAGTTACAGTACGTACACACGTAAACTTGCAGACACCTACGCATCTGCTTAATCAGTGAGCATCTGCAGTGCTTTATTATATATATATATATATATATATATATATATATATATATATATATATATATATATATATATATATATATATATATATATATACAGTAGAGACCAAAAGTTTGGACACACCTTTTAATTCAATGAGTTTCCTTTATTTTCATGACTATTGACATTGTAGATTCACACTGAAGGCATCAAAACTATGAATAACACATGTGGAAATATGCACTAAACAAAAAAGTGTAAAACAACTGAAAATACCCCTTATATTCTAGTTACTTCAAAGTAGCAACCTTTTGCTGTGATTACTGCTTTGCACACACTCTGCATTTTCTTGATGAGCTTCAAGAGGTAGTCAACTGAAATGGCTTTCACTTCATAGGTGTGTCCTGTCAGGTTAATAAGTGGGATTTCTTGCCTTATAAATGGTCATGAAAATAAAGAAAACCCATTGAATTAGAAAGGTGTGTCCAAACCTTTGGTCTGTACTGTATATATATATATATATATATATATATATATATATATATACAGTACAGACAGTACAGTACAGACCAAAGGTTTGGACACACCTTTCTATATATATATATATATATATATATATATATATATATATGTGTATATTTCCTCTATCAGGGACAAATGTTTCATTTGCCAAAGATGATTGGGAAACAAAAGTAATCAAGATATTTAATATTTGCCGATTTTAAACCAGTGATCAAACTAAGAGGCATCTATTAAACTTTTGGGAATTTGTTTTACTCATTTGACTTTTGTTACATTCGCGCAGTCTTACAAACACAGAAGGGGACGCCCTTTGCTTCAGATGAAGCTCAGCGTTATCCTCTATTTGAATACGTAACACATGAGAAAAAGATGGAAGGAAAAAGCAATAGAGAGAGGGATGAGTGTTAAATATTTTTTGCCCCTTTCTGCAGTGTTCCTGTCCTCCTTTCCCACCTCTCATCCTCCTTCCCCTGTCCTTTCTCCTCTCCATCTCTGTCCATGTGAGCGTTTGTGTGCTCTTTCCTCTGATGTTTGGGCTTGTCAGTGTAATGGGGATGCTGCTGTCAGCAGAGTTTTGTTGCTCATGAATAGCTTTATGTATGCCAGAACTGAGAGATGGGAAGGTTCAGCTTGCATACATGTACTGTACAAGAATTAAGTGTAGGCAGCTTTGTGTGCAACGGGGGTGTTACTATTACATGTAATTATTAAACCATGTGTGTGTACCAAGGATATGTTTGTTTAATGTTTGTTTGAGTGACTGTTTAAAGAATAAGGAAAGAGTAAGACAAAAGGTCTATCATGTTTCTTTTCTGTAGGATATTTTTAACCCAAAGTGGTCTTGCTTTAATAATGCATGGCTGCATGGCACCTAAAACATCCCAGTCGTTTATTGCTGTGAGGAGGAGATAAAGTGAAATCACAAAGTTTTTGGGATCTTTTTTCTGTTAGTTACCTAAACCCACCATTCGACTTTTACTTATTATTCATTTACACTTTTGTTTACATATTGATCCATTCACCCATCACTCCAGACTCTATTTCTTACTGAGCTTTCTGACTTCTGAGCAAACATGTAGCTTGAAACTGTTTTGAATACTGCTTTTTCAAAGTAATTTATAAATTATTGATAGAATATTTAAGCAGTTTATGTGCTTTATGTCACCAGCTTTAGATCTTCAACTTGGTTTTATGACCCATTAAACAATTCTGAAGACTCATGCAACACCTCAAACTTGAAGGCCATAGTCTTCTCTTCACTACTGGGACTTGCTTACTCTGACCACTATTAAGTTCTTGATGTTATAACAACCATCTATCATGAAAGCTGTTAACTCTCAAAAATGTGTCCTCTTGGTTCATTTGTGGCTTTGGTTTTGTCAGACCTCTTCCTGTTCCAGTTTCTGAGTTCATCTTGATGGTGAAGGAAACTGTACTCACTGACACCTTGAATTTCCTTGCAATTTCTCTGTAGGAAAGGCCTACATTTATAAAGGCTATGATGTTCTGTCTCTTAATTGCCCTTTTCTTGCCATTTTTGTAGCTGCACACTACTTTCTGCTGCACACACTGTTCAATAGATGCTCATGAAGCATCTATTCCAATTCCACTTTTATGCAGACACTTGAATTAGTACCACATCAACTTTCAAGGCTTGATCAACCTCCAATGCTGCAGAACAGTTGTGGATCATTTTGTGTTCCCTGAAAAATACTTTACAATTCTTTAACCAACACTGACCTCTGCACCAGTTCATACATATGCACATAAATTTAGTTCAGAGTTGGTACAGAGTTGGTTGAGATGATGGGACAAAAGTAGGAGGAAAAAAAAGTGAATAGTCTATTAAGAACACAACATTGGCCCGATCATAGTTGTGAACATAGTGACGATCATAGGGCAGTTTTATTTTGACAAAATATAATCATGCAACAAAATCTTCATATTTACCTGAAAAGAAAGATGTTTAGACATCTAATCTATTCAGCGAAATTGTTAAGTTAAAACTCTTGAGAGTCCGTGAGGTGATTTGGGTTTGTTGCATTGCCTTTGGAGCGGATTGAGCAGATATTTTGAAAGATAATTTTTGATCCTTGGTAAAACATCTCACTGCTTCCAGGGGAATGCAACTTCTGTTTGTGTGTAGTTCATAGGGGTCAAAGCTGTGAGAAGATTTTTAAAAAATTTTAAAAACTTTTAGATTTCAACCTGATTAAAACATTTTCATCGGATTATAAAAGATTATCTTTGAGAAAAATTTAAATATGTTCACAACAATGAATGTGACTTATAAAAGTAAACAGAAAATACTTACTGGCCTGAACAGTAAGGTTTACTACATTTTGTCATTGAGCTTCTGCTCTTACCTATGAATAAAAATGTCTTTCTTAATTATGTCATATTTAAGAATCTTTACCTTACATTTTACTTGCTTACATTACTCTGAATCTCAGAGCTTCTAGAATTGAATCGAGTTTAGAATACTACGTTTTTTTGAGCTTCATTTTCATGACGACTTGTGGACTGGAATTGTAAAAAATATGTGTTCCAAGTGAAAAGAAAACAAAATAAAAACACACTGTATTGTGAACATGTTCAAATGATGAAACATATGAATGTGCAAAAACATTTAATAGTAACCCTTAGGGATCATACACTTATGACCCATCGCCTTTTCCATTTCCCCCCTCCTCTCTCTTCCTAAACAGCTGGGGCAACAGTGGCTCAGGGGTTAGAGGTTTGTCCAGTTCAAACCCCTGCTCTGTTTGTCCCAGCTGTTGTGTCCTTGGGAATAACACTTCACACGCCTTACTTGCTGGTGGTCAGAGGGTGATGCCGTTTGATTGGCAGCCTCGCTTCTGTCATTCTGCCCCAGGCCAGCTCTGGCTACAGTGAAGCTCACGACCATCAGTGTTGATGTGTCTACAACTGGTGGGTGTAAGGTGCTCTGGAGTTTTCAGACTTGGCAAAGTGCTATACAAATGCTGGCCACTTAGCATTTAAATAGTCAATTTCTGTTTCTTGTTTCAGTATATTCTCTCTTCTCTGCCCATCTTTTTCTTCTATGTTTGTCAAAAATTAAGATAGCTATAGAAAAATTTGTTCTCATAATTGCGTCTTGGAAAAAAAACAAATGAACAACAACAACAAAACAATTGTGCTGGAGCCACATGTTTGCTTTCTACGAGAAATGCATTGGAATTTATTGTAAGGTGAAAAACATAACCAGAAACAGCCTCTGGAAAAATAATGGAAGCCCTGAGTCTGTTCATCCTGCTGTATTTGTCTCAGGAAGATTTGCTGAGCAGGCAGGTTTTCTTTCCTCCTCGGTGTGGCTACACAACAGAGTAACTGCAGATATTAACACCTGGAAACAATTTTACAAATATAACCTTCAGACACAACCCTAGTGTGTGTGCACGCAAGCATCATTAGCGGCTTCATGTTATCAGGTGCTTATCAAAAGGTTTTAAAAGTGTGTTTTTTTGTGTATCTCTTGTAAAATAAAAGTACAATTGAAATACAATGGAGCAGATTCTCACAGGCCATGCAGTGTTATTTAATAGTATGTCAAGAAGGAAATTTTCGCTACATTTGAAGAACATAGACAAAATTCCTTCATTTGTGAAATAGCATTAATAATAGATTTATATTCTTAATCTTTAATTTTAGAGAACTAATTTTTGAATTTCTATTCTGTTGCTCTGACAACAGTAATAAGTGATCTAATGTGAATTCTTGACTATTCGCTTACACGGATGCTGTCATGCCAGCAATAACATAGTTTAAAATCTATTCAGCGAAATTGTTAAGTTAAAACTCTTGAGAGTCCGTGAGGTGATTTGGGTTTGTTGCATTGCCTTTGGAGCGGATTGAGCAGATATTTTGAAAGATAATTTTTGATCCTTGGTAAAACATCTCACTGCTTCCAGGGGAATGCAACTTCTGTTTGTGTGTAGTTCATAGGGGTCAAAGCTGTGAGAAGATTTTTAAAATGTCTTTTGAAAATGGGGTTAGTAACTGACAGATTCTCATTTTTATGTCTAACAATGCCGTAAAATAAAAATTTTGTATAAAAAAAATGTAAATTTAGTTTTATCAAATGTTGCGAGACAAGAGGAAGAAATGTAGAGAATATGGCTTCTGTAACCCTTTCCTCTACACTGAGTATGTGGTGCAACCAGGTTTTAAGAGAAATTACTTCATTTATCTAAGCTTGATGGACTTTTTTTGAGAATCTCTTTAAATCTTCATTGACTTTTAACAGTATAGTGTCACTATTAGCTACTTTAGGTTATTTTGTTTGATCCCTCAGAGGATTAAATGCTCTTACTGTACATAGAGTTTTTAATGATGACTATAAGCTACCTCCTCCACTTCTGCCTCCCTGTTACGGCTGTTCTCTTCTAACTTCCTTTGTGTTTCCTTTTATCTCTTCAGGTGACATCTAGTCGTGCAGCCCAGCAGCAACAATCACAAACTGGAGCAGGATCAGGTAGGCATTTACTTTTCTCTTTTTTTTTCTTAATTTTTTTCCTTGTTAGTTTCCTTTCTTTGAAATGTATTTTCCTCATGATACATGCATAGCATTCATTTCCTTTGTACTACTGATACTCAGGGATGAGACCTTTTAATATTTGCGATAAATACTTTCTCTTCCATTTTGTGGTTTTAGCTGCTGGGTTATTCTTTTTGTCTTAACTGCTTTTGATGTTTTTGCTGACTTTTATACACTATGCCAGTATTTGGTGGCCCTCTGTTTTAAAGCCAGGCATCAGCCTTATAACAATCTCACCCCTTTCCTCTGTTCCCATAAGGAATTTACTACTCCAGCTCTACTTTACCTGCTCAGCGGGTCAGTTCCCCCCATTCTGGGGGAGGAGGCTCAGGGTCAGGTTCTCCCAGTAAACACCAGCGTTTAGGATCGGCCTCCGACACGCCAGGTTATTCCACTACCCAGCGCCTGCCTTCCTCTTCCCCCTCTTCCTCTCCCAGCAAACAGTCTCCTGCTAATCGACTGGCCAAGTCGTACAGGTAGGCCATCACATTCATTAGGTGTCTAAAGTTGGATCCTTTGTGTTGTTAATGATACTGAAGCACGTAAACTTAATATATGCACACACTCACATTTATCCAACTAAATTCAGTTTTGTTTTATTACTTTGTTGTTTTTTTTCTTTTTTTCATTCCAGTAGTACGGTTGCTGTGACAACAGCAGGAGGTGGGTCACCACTGAGGGTGGCATCTCCACCAAATTCTACGGCAACAGGAGGAGGGAACAGTTCATCATCGTCCCCTCTTCACCAGGTAACAAACTGTATCTTCTTGAAGGGTGCTATACATTTTAATGGATCCATATGGGAGCAATTTTTTCAAAGCATGTGCCAGAAATGATAAAATGTATATCTATTAATGAATGAAGGGTTTTTCTGTAGACTGTGTGCTCCTTCAATCTGTTGAGATATGTTTGTGGGGTCTGAAGTTAAATATGTATGTGCTATATCTTACTCTGCATTGTCATTATTTACAGACAAAGTCGATATGGGAGCCTTTGTACTGTGTGATACTAGAAAAATCTTGTTGCAAATGTGTTTGCTATGTTGTAATTTGACACTTTGGCACAGAAACTAATGAAACCGACAAGGTCTTATTTGTATCTTTGCCCATTTTTCCAGTCTTAAAATGTTTATGGTAATTTGACGCCTAATTCTACTGATGCTCAATAACATTAGGCGCTACTGAGAATTAGAGGTACAATGGTAAAACTTATTTTTACCATTGCACAGGTAACAGTACAATGGTAAAACAATAATTAGTTTAATTTATTTCACATTGTCAATAGTTATAATATTATGTCCAATCTCCAATCGGTGTATTTTATTCTAAATATAATCTTGGTGATTGAATCCCATCTGGATTGATAAAAAGTAGTTTTCATATGTTTTTGCTTAGTTTTATACATTAGGTCCATTCATGAAAAAACATGGAACTGTGCATACAAATTTTACTTTAAGATTTTTAAATGGAGCTTTGTACAATTCTGCTCTTGTATTTTTTTTTTATGCAGGACATTAAGCAATTGTGTATTTTATTCAAACTATGTTTTGTTTTTGTGTTACACTCAGTGCATAGTCAGTCACTCAGTGCATAGTCAGTTACTGCAGTAGACTGACTATGCACTGAGTGAATGTGCTATTATTTGTTCCTTTTTTGTAGGAGGCTGTTGAATACAAAGCAACATTATTTGCGTATTTGGTTGAATTACATTGGTTGTATTTTTCCCATCCATAATAGTCTCTCCTTAAGATATTGACATCAACCTTAAGAAAACTTGACAGAAAGTAAAGAAAAGAGAGAAATGCTGCTTATATCACTTAGCTCTTACCGTTTTGGCTGCCAGCACACAACAAGTGCTCAAGCACAACCTAGGTATAAACAATCATACCAGTCTGTTTTTGTGCACAGCAAATCAAAACAAAGCATAGCCAATAAAAATGGCTTGTGTTTGCAGATGAGTTCTGGCATAGGGAGCTATGCCACTTTGTCTCCTAAGCGTCTGGCAGCTCACCACGCTTCTGACCAATACAAGATCTCACACGAGCTCTACGCTACTGCTACCCTACAGAGGCCTGGCAGTCTGGCAGGTGAGAATTTACTTATTTACCCAGTTTAAAATGATATGTCTGTAAATAAACCCAATGTCCTCTTATTTTCTTTTTTTTTTTAATGTCACCTGTTGCAATGACTTAGCTTAGTCAAAACACAGGGTTTTGTTTTTTTTTTGCTTAATTTTCTGTTTTTTGATGTTTGAGACTTTGTTTTGAATTTTAGAGACCACTTAAAAGCCTTAATTAAAAAAAAATCATTCTCTTTTCTGTTGAATTCTTGTCTGAGAGCTTTTGATCGTTGTCCTTACCTCGGTGGTTCAAATTGATTGACTCACTTTACTAATGTTTTAGTCCTCTTGGATGAAATTAGCATTCTGAAGTAGTGATTATTTTGTTATTGATTAATAATTTAAACTTGGTAATAAATCAATAAAACCTCTGCTTGCAGGTAATTTTGGGAACACTTTTCTTTTTCACTTACTTGAAGACTTAAAGGAAATAGAAAAAAAAATATTTAACTATCTTGAAATCTGTACATAGTACATTAATTACGAAGAATAAAAATTAAACAGAAATTTGTGTTATTGGTGCAATTTATGCAAAATTAATTGAATATTTTAGTAGAATTAACAACACCAATATGAATAGTTGCAATTGTTAAATGATAGGTGGTAGTATATTTCCCAGATGTAGTGATAATGATGCATTGTAAGTTTAGTTCTTTTTAGCATACACACAGAATTGTAAGCAATCATAGGACAACATTCGGTTGTTACACATCCTTTTCTAATATTTCAGCAAGTGAAATATTTTAGAAGAGAATATTTACCTTTTTTTTCTTCTTTTGAAATCCCCTTTCCCTTGAAAGAAAGAGGTCATTACTTAAACAAGTGGGCTCTTGTGAGACACAAAATAAATGAATAGCGAAATAAAACCAACTCTAAGATGAAAGGCATGGGTGGAAGGAAAAGAGCTGGGATGAGTCATAGTATTAATGGGTGTGTCTACGACTTCAATTCTTGATCCTTCATAAATATTCGAATTTAGTCCAGCTTTTTCTTAGTTTGAAGTTATTAAAGTATCCTTCTAATGCATGTTTCACATTTTTACTCCATTTTTGACTCTTGATATTCAATTTGTTCTCTCAGTAACTATGGCCAGTAAAGTAAAGTAGCCTCATGCTTTGTCTCCTGTAGAGGTTAATAGGATACTTAGTTAAACTGTGCGTGTCAGTGAAAGAATAATCTTGATACTAGCATGCCAGATATATATCATAAACCTCCGTTACAGCTTTTGATGTTGTCCAAGCCTGACAGTGCAGGTATGGCCTGGTATAAGACTTCTTGTTTCACTTTATTACAAAGATTGTTCAAGAAAGTAGATTCAGGGTAATCACTATGTTCTGTCTGAGTGTATATTGCATTCAATCATAACCTCTGCTTTGGAAGTACCTACAAGCTACTGTATCTGCTTGATTCTTCTTACATGACAAAACGCTTCACATGTTTCGATTTCTGATAAGACTTGTCAGCTTGAGTGACTTTATTTACTTGGAGGCCTGGATCTAGAAGCACTGCCCCTTCCTTCTTTGGAAAATGCGCGGCACACGACTTGCACTCCTCTGAGAACTAATATGATATGATAAGACATTAGTTCCACTGGATCGTTTCTTTCTCTGTCACTCAGAGCTTTTGTATGCGTGTGGTTGTGTGATCTCATTTTATCTCCTGCCATGTCAGCTTAGCCCTTCTGACTTGTCTTTGGGTTTCCTGAGTGTGCCCCTTTTCAGCCGTTTTCTAATAGTATTTTTTGTTTTGCTTTCAGAGGAAGGCTACTCTCTTGCATTTGTTCTGCTGTGTTATGAACAAATGCTTGTTGTCAGTTATTCTTTTTCCCTTGCCCTCTGTCTGTGGGATTCTTGCCAAACACAGGAAGCGAGGGGACATTGCATCTCATTACGTTCCAGCTGACAAAAAGCAATGTGTACTATGCAGATTAAAACAATGTAAAACAGACACATCATTCTCTCGCTTTCTGTCTCTCTCAGTCTCTGTGTGTCTCTTCTCCTATCCTTTTTGTCTGGTATACATGTTTCTGTTTGCGTGTGTGTGTGGTTTAAGGGAGCTCTAACTCACTAGTTTTCATGTAAATTGTGCCAGTTATTCTCAGACACACACAACCTCAGCTTTTCATACCAGCAAAGCTAAATTACAGGTTACAAATGTGCAGGTCTACAAGCAGCTTCATTTTAGAAATGTTTGGCTGTCAGGGGTCAAAGTTGTTTTTTTTTTTCTTTTTTGGCATTGCCAGTAATTTTCAATCAACTGTTATTCAATATTTATTTCCAACTTTTCTGTCCTCTTTTTCTCACCTCCTCAATACATTTGCTGCTATATTCATTTGTGATTCTTTTCAGACCAACTCTCTTACTTGCCTCTTCACATCATCTTAGACTTCACTCCTTTATTCTTCCTTGCCCTGTCTCCCTTACTATGTCTGTCAAGAAAAAATTTACAATACGCTTCTCACCTTTCTTTACTTTCATGTCATAAGATTGCTCAACTGACCTCACACAGATATCTTACAGTGTCATAAAACAGCAGGAGATTGGTCCTTCATGCCCGGGACTAATCCTCCTGCTACTTTCCTGTACCCAGAACTTATTGCAATCAAAGTCGTCTTCTTTAACATCAAACACAGACCCCTTTTCTTCACAAAAGACAAATGGCAAGACGCGCTGAGCTCGCTAAAACATTTGGTGCATAACAATCCACAACTTCACACCTGTAGTTCAATCAACCTTCCCTTCCTTTTGTTGGGAAACACCCACACACTTTGACAGCCTTCTGTAAAATGATCTACTGACCAGAACCTATAAAAGACATCCACAATGAGCAGTTAGCTAAATCAGACTTGACAGACTCCTTTAACCATCCACCAAATGTATTTCACTTTGTGTCATACTTTTCATTTCGTCAATTTAAATCCTAAAATTTTCCCCCTCTTTCATACAGGCTCTCGTGGCTCCTACAGTAGTCAACACAGTCAAGAAGCTCTTCGGCCCTTAGGGTCCCCCGAGCACCACATAGATCCTATCTATGAGGAACGTGTCTATCACAACAAGGGTCCTATGAGGAGCCTTGGTCAGAGCCAGGGACCAGATACAGGCCCCTACCGCAACAACACTGGTAAAAGACTACTTCATTTGTAAAAACAATTACAGTTATGTTGTCTTCGAGTGTTTATTTATATACCATGTGTTTAATGTTTGGATGTTTTTGTTCAGATTTTATCCTAAACAAACACTTTGAGGAATAGTAACTGAATAACATATATCAGGCAGAAATAAAATAAATTATATTTTTGTTCACTGAATATAGATCAAGAATTTGGCTAGAAAAAAAGACTGAAATTAACTTTGGTAGACATAGTTTCCATTCTTATTTCTTAATTCATTTGATTTGTATCCTTTATTTAAATGCATGCAGTTGTGTTAAGACCCTTTGGGCTTTGTTTCACATATGGTTTGTTATATTTTTAGCTACTTTAATTTTTTGTTTGTTTCTGTTGCTTAGTGTATGTGTGTGGTTGGATCCAACAAGGAATTTTGTTGGATTTAAATTATGTCTCAGAACAGATAAATACTGAAAGTTGACTCCGTACTAATAGTACTACTACAAACAACCTGCAATGTTTGTCACAAAGGAGAGCTACTGCATAGGCGAGACAAGAGGTCAACCAACACAGGTGCTCATGATTTATAGGTTTGTATGACTGGTCAGCTCTATATCAGATCCTCAAGACTAAATACACCACAAGTTAAATTTTTCCAATCTTGAAGCAATCATTTTTTACAAAAAAATCAGCTACAGACACTTTATATCGAATTCAGATATTTTTATCTGAATTTGTTTCTAAAAATTTTGTAGCTGAATTTTGGTTCAGATACTGCCAAAGGTGTCTTGTACTTAGTTCAGTGTAACTAGCAGGTATGTTTCTTTTATTTAATTTTTGAGGACACTGGGCAGGCTGGAAGTCGAAACAAAGTTTCCTGAGTTGCCTGAGTAAAAGCTACAAACATATTTGCTTCTACAATACTATGCGTACTTGCTACAAATGAATAGTTTCTAAATATTGTCACCTTGAAAGTCTTTTCAGAAATATGGTCTCAGATTAGATATTTGTGAGAGCCAGACTCAGTTTGCTTGCATTCCTTTAAGATGTTTGTGCCAGGAATGTGGTGGTATATAAAAAAATACCCTGAATCGCTTCCTTCCACAATACAAATCTTTTGTATGTGTTCTAAAGGAAATATTTGTTGAACAGAAACACCCCAGGGACAAGAAAGTTTAACTTTAAAGGCAGTGAAGTCCTTTTCCAAGAGCAACTTCCTCAGTTCATTCATAAAGTATCTCTAGCGTCCATTTGTTTATCTCAAACAGAGAAGACACATGTCCTAAGGAATGACATTTTAATCGTGCTCTTCAATTTAAGGTATTTCTATTATACATACATATATATATATATATATATATATATATATATATATATATATATATATATATATATATATATATATATATATAAAACAAGCATTAAACATCTAAAGCATCCACCCACCTCTCTCTCACTCCCTTTTCTGCAAACTTGACTCCAATAGTGTGCCACAGTTTTTCTTGTCTAAGCAAGGTTCACCACGTTCTGTGTGCTATCATTTAATCTTAGTCTGACCCCTACCCTGAGGAAGATTTGCCATGAGAGACTCTGCTTGGAGCTGAATCGTAACACAACATAGCTCCTAGGATTATGCGGATACTACAACCCCTCCACATCCTAAAGGTGGATATTTGCCACTTAAAAACTTTTTTCTATATCCAGGTGTCCATCCTAGCCTCACTGTACTTGTTTTCTTTTCTGCCATTCTCACCCATTTCCAGAAACTGCACCCAATGGTGAACTTTAGAAAAGACATAATAGAGAAATTAAGCTATATAAAATACCCTAAGAAAACACTTTTTCTTTTGAGTAATTCTTTTCCTTTTTTTTTTTTTGTAATGAAAAACAGTAGGACACATTTTCTATCAAAGATGCACTGCCATCTTTACAGCTCCCTCTACAATTTCATTGTTGTCTGCAATGTGTTTTTAATAGGCCCTCAATGAGCTTATCTCAATGTGGGTTTAGGTACGCCATGTTAATCCCATTATGGTATAAAAACACCCAAGTCTGTCATGCCACATTCACATGTTCCTCTATATCATTAACCAGCCTTGACAAAATAGCTACCATTATTATTTGGGTCACATTTACAGCAATAGATATGCAGATGCAGAGTTTGCCAATTTTTGTCTCAATAGAAAGGAGCTATCTTTAAACCCTTATAATGCTTTTCTAAAATGTATGTTAGATTTCAGTTCATCTATGCTTTAGCAGAATTCAAACACTGCGAGTCCATTTCTGAAGAAAATTGACTTGTGGTGGTATTGGCACGCAAACAGCAGTGAATTAAATAAATTGAAGAGAGAAATATGCAGGGAGAATGTAGTTTTATGTCATTTAGTTTGGTCTTTAATGATAAGAAAATTTATTGAAATTTGTTTGAATTCAGTTCACTGGAAGACTATGTTGCCATAAACATTATTTACTGCAATTCTTGTAGTGTTTTGCTCATATCAACGCAGTGGAAAACCAATAAACCAAAGATGAACGTCACTTTGTATTCACCATGCCACTAAATTAAGATTCGGTCTTGTTTAAAAGTCATGTGCATTCTATGTGCAATGAACAGAGGTTGTCTAATAGGGATTCATAATGCACTGACTGATGGCACATAATGAACTGATAAGGGTTGTGCTGACATAGTGAGCGGTAAGTCATTAATTATGTCACAGTGCCTTTTCTTGGCAATGGCAAGCTCACATTATTGGTTCATTAAGCTGGCATGGATCAATGTAATTAATGCTATAAGTCATTCTCTTGATGAAAAGGAATGGGAAATGTTTCTGTGGGTGTTCGGCATCAAAAATCACCACATTGTAATCGGTGGGTCTATATTTCTCCCTCATATTTTATTTTTTGCACAGTCTTTTGAGGCCCTTTTAAAATGTTAGATTTGTTATATAATTTTAACAAAAAAAAAGATTCTGAAAGAGAAACAGTAGACAGAATATCTAAGATCATTTTTCTGTCAATGCACAGTATAAATGCTTGAAAATCTACTTTCTTATATAAGTTTTATTTAGCTGTGAGTTCCAGATATTCCAGGGAAATTGCTTCCCTCTGCCTTTCACTGATCTCCTGATTTCTTTACCACCAAGTTTTTTTTCAATACAGCAGAGTTAGTTTGATCCTTACTGCCTGATTTAAAAAAAAATATATATAACATGTTTTGGCTGAATAAAAATGAAGGAGCTCTTTTACTTGGAATAACAAAAGCATTTTAACATTTCAGTGACAAAATTCTGGAGGGGAAACAAAAGATATGAGGCAAAACTTTGAATCTTTTTCTATACAATGCATTCTTTACTCACCTAGTCTTTTCTATGGGCCATACTTAAAATCTACCACTATTACTTTAGTGGTAGTTTTTAATGTTTCAGTTAAAGATTTACACTTCTTCCCCAAGGTTCTGCTGCGGTAGTGTTAGATAAGCAAAACACTGAAGTCATGTCTTTTTTTCTTTTTTTTTTTGGGCAGTTGGACACAATTTGCAACGCTAACTGTGTATCTTTAATGCCAACGTTTTGCTTCATGAATAAGTGTCTGTGTAGTTTTGTGACATACATGTCATGCATGTGTGTAGGCTGCAGCGCATGCATTTCATTCTTGAATAAAACTAGGGCAGTGCCCAAGAGGACCACAGGTTAATGTGGCCTATTTTAAGCAATTATTCCTTCTCGGCCACAGTGTCTCCAATGTACACATGCATTCAAATGATGCTGATTCACTGGAGGATGACTGATGCGTCTTCTGCAAGGCCTCACGTGTTCCAAAAGGCTTTTGTTTTTATTTCCACATAAAAACAAAAGCAAATCCACAAATCTTACAGTCTCCATCCAAGTAGTGAGCTCATGATTGTTGCTGCTACTTCTATTTTTTCCCCTCTTTCTACATGTTTTTGTTGTTACCCACAGTGTCTTATCTTTGTTTCTTACCTTTTACTGTTTTCTGACATTTCTTTCTTCATTTTTTTATTTTTCAAATTTTCTTCTTCCATTGTCTTTGTGCATCCTATTTTTACGTCATGAATGTCGCCTCAGCTCGTATTAATGACTCTGACCACCGGGAATTACTGCCAAAAGAATGGATGTGGCTCTTTTTCTCCTTAATAGCTTAACATTAGGTCTGTGTGCGGCCCAGGTAGTGGCAATTTGAATTAGCCGTTTCAGTTCACCGGCTATTTATCAGGTCCCTCCTTTAACAAGATTGAACTACTACTATTGACACGATTTTTGTATTTAAGACCACTCCCCACAGCATCTTTAAAGGAGATGGATACAAATTTTTTTAACAATTTGTTACACAGAACACGTCTTAAAGTGGTGGTATTATGTAATTCCCAGGCACATAGTGCCATTTTAGAGCACAATCAAGTGACTGTTACCCTCAGTTGTTAAAATATCCTGTTTGTGTCAAAAATAATTTAAAAGAAGTTTGACCTTGAAATTTGACTCATTCAAATTGGCCTCTGTCTCTTTAAGAATCTCCTGCTCTTTCCGACACTCCGGCACCTGTGTTGCCATCACAAGTACTTTCTATAATGCCTTCAACCGTTCTTGGGACTGTTGGACTGACAAGTAGTTTGTATAATAAGCTCAGCAGACTTGCATTTCATCCAGGTGTTTGCTAACTGCTGCAGCCGCTAGTCTGATAGAGCCGAGTGGGGAAGGTGTGGGGAGGGGAAGCTCGGATGAAGGTGGCAGCCCCACAGAGGAACTTTGTAGAAATAGGCACCGATTTGTGATAGCAAGTGTATATCAGGTTGTTGAGCCTTTTTAGGTCCTTGGCTCTGATGCTGCTGGCCCAACAGATAACGGCAGAAGAGATGACACTCACAACAACAGACTTATAGAAGATATACAGTATTTTGCTTCTAACCTTGTAGGATCTTGGCTTCCTCAAGAAGTACAATCCGCTCTGTCCTTCCTTGTAGACGTCTTCAGTGTTGCGTCGCCAGTCCAGTCTCAGTGTCCAGATAAACAGAATATTAATTCCTCAACCACCCCTACTTCTTCTTGCATGATGGAAAGAACGTGTGATGTAACACTTTCTCCTGAAATCTACAATCAACTCTTATACATTCAAGATGAAATATGATCCTTTAAACAACTTAAACATATTTAAATCTCATTTATATCAATGTCTATTAGTTATGATAAGAATGCATTTGCAAGAGAAGTGCACATATATTATATAGGATGGAGTCGACTATAAATTGCACTATATATAACCTGAAGACTGAGTGTTCAGATCCCATTTTATGCCTGCGGAAGTTCTCAAGTGTTTGTAAATATTTGATCTTTTTGCCCCTCAAATTTCATACTCTTATTTTCATTACTCTATAATATAATTCTCTAATCTAACTTTTGTAAACAAATTAAACAGCTTCTTAAACAGAATATCATCTTTCCTACACAAGTGCAAGATTGGGTGTGTCATAACCGATTCATTGTGTGTTGTTGGATTTATTTTTTGATTGCATGTGGAGCACACTCACCATTGTGACTGTGCTCAAATAAGGAGAGACATAAATTATGTGGAGGATTTTTACATCAGGCCATTAAACCAAACTCCTTTCCCCTTTAAATTCTGTTTTCCTTCTTTAATGAGATCTAACATCCTAATGAGGGGGACAGAAAAGAGAGGTTGGTAGAGAAGGGAGATGAAAGAGGAAAAACAAGCCCATGAGAGCATTGGCTTAGAACAGCAGAAAAGGTGCACACATTTTACATGCATCTACTGGCCAGGAGGCAGAGAAAGTTCAAAACTTCTCCTAAATATGGGAAGTGACAGATCTCTGCAATGAAAACAAAGATGAAGGAAAGGCTCACTTTCATGTGGCACACATCATTTGGTGCCCAAACGTGATTCATCATACTAATTATGGTCAACGAAGCATGTGTGTCTTTGAATATATTGTGCCCCTTCTTTTTAGTCAATGGTGGTTTAAAGATTCAAGGAGCTCTCTGTCATTTCATATGCATCCACCAGCCACATGTATGTACATTTGTAAGTTAATATAATGTTAACTTTTCTACAACAATCAACTACATGAAAATCTCATCATTGGGCTTTAACAGTAGAACAAACTGTGTAGAAAGAGATTTAGCATATGAATTTTTATGTCGTGATTTTTTGGTTATAAAACCAAAAAACAATGAATGTTATGAAAATTGTTTTAAATCAAATGATTAATTCTGAATTTATAAGACTACAGCAGAATCGATCACTGCTATGTCTGCTAAGCCAAAATGTGCCACTAAAGATTGGGTTAATACAGCCAAAACAAATTGGAATTGGTCGAAAAGTTGGCCAAAACCTTATCCTTTTGTCACAGTTTTGACTGTAGTCTGCCTCAGGCTTGTTGAATGGCTGTGCTAGTCTCCAGAACTACAGCCAGGTTTTTAATGTTGTGCATGTGATTGCAAAAATATTTCTAATCATTGGATGAGCAATTTGAATTTCTTGTATTAAGGTCAGTAACTGTGACAGTAATTCGATGTCAGGCCAACAAAAAAAGGTTTACATTATTAATCTGTTCCTTGCTCTGTGTGCTCTGAGTGTGTATGAGGTAAAGTAATCATCAGCATTTGACTACAAAATTGTTTGTTGGAGTTCAGATAAATCATTGGATTCTTGCAAATTTTGTTAATATCAATTGAATACCAGAACAATTGATATGTAAGCGATTCTTTGTTGGTCGATCTGTAAAGCATTTACCTCCTTGCAAAAATAAATAAATATTCAGTTCTAAATATGGCTCTAGGTCAATTCACCCATTCTCAAATTCCTACTACAGTTTCGTAACAACACTCTATTTCATCCCAGCCTCCTTCTTTTTATACCTCTTAATGAACTATTGTGATAGAAAGGAATAAAAAGGCTAAACATTTGTTTAGAATTTCATTCAGTTTGTATTATTTTTGAAGATTTTATTTTATACCCTGCTTCCTTTGACTTTGGATCTGATCTTCTTTTGAGTCAGTCCATTGCATGTAAAATATGACAGATTATGCCCATTTATCAAACCATAACAGTGGGATTGAGCATGTGTTGGTGGATCTAAATTACTGAAGTGAGATCATGCCCTTTCTGTAGACTATGGGTAAATTATATAAAATAGCTTCAGATTATATGATGATGAATAAAAGTTTGAAATCTCCCCAGGGCGTGTAATAAATGTAATGCCCCTTTGTACCCAAATAAGCAAAACTGCAAAAGCATGAAAAGTCAAAGGCACACAATGACTACTTAAATATCTCTACACTCTCAGGAGCTATACCAAACTGTTTATTTTCTGTGCATAAACCAAAGTTAATTAGATATTAAAAGTATGAGCTGGCAGTCAGTATGAAACACTACATTTTTTATAACATATTCTTATAAATAATGTAAGTTTTTTTTAAGTTCTGAGTTCTTTTTCATAGGGTGAGATGCACTAAATCGTAAAGAACTCTGTTGACAAAATGCCCGTTTTAATGAAACACACTTTTATGTTAATTGTGTGTGTTAGTGTTCTGTTGTCAGTGTGTTTGTAGCAAAGAGACCACCAAACACTCAAAGTGCACTGCGCAACAATTTTGGCTCCAACACCTCATTAGTCACTTCAGTGTTTCTCTTACTTGGTTCTCTGTCTCAACCAATCAGAATGTACTTGTTTTTTCTGTAAAACTTTTAAAAATAGACAGTTTTGTGAAATGAGCTTCCTGTTAAAAGTTCAGTAGCAAAAAGAGCGTTATATTTGGAAAGCTGTTGAACTTATTGAATGGTCACATTGTAGTAATGAAGTTTTGTTTTTACTGAAACTCAGTCCAACCTCATTTATTGTGGCAAAAAAAAAAATGGGTAAGAAGAAAAAAGATACGAGTCAAACATGGTGAGTTTAATTTCTACAAATTAAGCAAATGAGACATATTTAGTAGCAGTATGTTTTTAAATTTTAGCCAACACTATTTAGTACTATATGCATACCAGTTCCTAAATTGACTTACTATTCTGTGGTAAATACTTGTACAGTAACATGAGTTTCTGCTGAGGGCTCAAAACCTAATTACAAGCTCAATGTAATTCTGACTTGTATGACAGATCAACGTTTCACCCCTGGGAAGACTTGTGACCTTTTTCATCACCCTACCCAAGTCTGCCATAATGGAATATAAATTTTAGGCACATGCATATGGCAGTAACGATAAACATAAGAACAAAGCAGAAACAAAAATGAGCTAGAAGGAATATATGTATGTTTTTGCTCTGAGATTTTTCAGGTCTTTTCTGCTCAATGATTTTTGTACAGTTGTTATATACACTGTAAACTATGTCAGTTCTCTCAATATCAGCCCAATGATATTTGCAACCCTACTTGCCACACAGCGGCATTATGCCAAACTTTTGGTTTTGTTTAGAAAACCTACTTTTATATATTGAATGTAGGGCAAACAAAAATAAAACAAAACCAAGGTTAAAGTCTTTACGCTCACATTTCACTTTATTACTTTAAGTTTATTGGATAGGGACAGACGTACATCACCATAGACAAACTGAACAAAATAGCAGTCCCATGTTTGTGTCATAGTTCTATAGCAGCAGCTAATTCGCAGCACTTGTCCCTAGATAGGCTTTTAAAAAGTAAGTTGATCTAATCAGCTGTGCAGCTGTGCCCAAGTCCAGTCCTCATGAGCTACCATCCTGCAACATTTAGATGCATACTGTTCAAACACCACTGAATCAAGTATCTGAATTCTCTCATCAGCAGTCAGCCAGCTCTGCAGAGGCATAGTAAAAAGCCATTCAGTTGCTTCAGAGGTGTTGGAGAAGAGATGCATCTGAAAGTTGCAGGATGGTAACTTCTGAGGACAGGATTTGGGCATCTCAAGATTCAATCTTTTTTCTTCATTCATTTTCTCTACCCAGTTTACTCTGTTCAATGTGGCAGGGGGATCGGGCGAATTCCAGCATTCAGTTATCAAGTGGCAGGGTTAATCTTGCAAAGGCATTTATTCACAAAGACACATCAACCAAACAACCATGAATGATATGACACTAAGGGCTGGTTTAGACTTGTCATTTAATCTGGGGTCGCTGTAATTGCACTGTTCAAGTATGCTGAGAAAACACAAAATTCACACATCAAAACATTCCCTCATAATAATAAATATGCCTTCTCTTAAAGTGACTTTGAATATTTGTATTTATGAAGCCATTTATCCTCTTCCACTCGATTCAAATTTTGTTTGCAACTCGGTCTGTGCTTTCTCCAGTCCACTTGGATTCTTCCAGTAGAACTTAATTGTAGTTTGCCTGTAGTTTTAGCAATGGCAGCGGAGGAAGTGAAGAAAGATGTTCGGTCCGTGTTGGCCACGCTTCCAAATATTGGGTTAACATTACCACTTGCCTTGTTCGGCTCAGCACTTCTCTCTTCGCAGTACACGATGATTGCTTACAGCACAGGCAGTTTCCAGCAAGTTTCATAGCGTTATATTGGCGCATTACATATGTCATGGACAAACGTTAGTGATTGGGTAAAATTTAAAACCTCAATAGAGTCCGTGCCTCCAGGAAGCAATTGTTCATCAACAGCTGAGAGCTCAGACCTTCTGTACGAAGCAAACCGTAGTACAGTACAAAGGACTGGTTTTTACCAAGCTATTGTAAGAATAGAATAACCATTGATTTTGGTGGAAAAAAAACTAAAACATAACTATTGCATACCAAAAGCATGACTATCTGGCAGAAAACCCATGTTCTAACCAGGGGTTTGTACAGGTTTAACTTAGCAAAATATAGTATTATTTTTGTAGTGTAATTGCAAGAGCGGACATTTCTGTTTGTGCACATGTTTGTGCATGTGGATCTTTCAGTGCCTCCAGCTTAGGAACATCAAGAGCTGTGTGTTGGCTGGAAGGCTCCCCCAGGGATAAAAAGAGGGAGAAACTAATCCCTACTCCTTTACACATCCAAACTGTGTGTGTGTGTGTACGTGTAACTGTCTGCTGGTCTCACTTAGCTTTGGCAAGCACACTCCATGGCTACTTTAGCAAAAGGCTGTTTGTACACATTAAATGACCTATGTGCTACAAGCATGCAGATTCTGTTAACGTCAGTCACTTGCATATTTAGAAACCCCTGTTAGTTCAGTCTAAGATTGATGGGAATTTCTATGAGAATCTAAACTCTATCGAGGGTTTTTGTGTAATCGTGCTGAGCAGTGAAGCATGTCGAGAGGAAGGACATGTCCTCAGCTCTGATCACATAGGCTGCTACAACCAAAACAGAGGGAGAGAGGCAGAAAGATAGATGGACAGGAGGGTGTAAGAAAAGAGAGGGGAATATGAACATGAAATAAACTGATGGCGGACTGAGGACAGCAGACAAAAAGAGTGAGAGCTGAGAGTGTGTAAGTCACAGCAGAAAGGAGGGGTGTAACTCAAAGGGGAGAATTCCAAAGAGATCTGTTGGGTGGGAATGGTAGGAGGTGAGGACAGAAAGCACCAACGAAAAGAGTAATGGTGGAAAAAGGAGTGATGGCGAGTACAGCTGAAAGGAATGGAAGCAGAGATGAAAGAACGAGAAGTTAACATACACACAAAAAGCTTTCAGGATTGGCTTGATCCCTTATTATGATTTTTTGTTTGTTTTTTACCCTTCTCTCCTACTTTCCATCACTTGTACATGTGAGCTCTTGCTCCCTCATCTCAGCTGCAGCCCACAGGAAAGTCGACGAGGCGGCCCCTCAGCTGACTGGCTAATTGCAGAGGTATCACTGTGTCAAATGACTAATAGAGTTTCCCTTTCCGTCGCAAATCTGCCAGCAGGAGCGCGGCCACAATTTGTTTACTCTATGCCCAAGCCAAGGGAATACAAAGATAGACCAGCCTCTTTATTTATTCTCAAACACAATTCCACGCTGCCAAAGTGCTAGGTGTGAGAGGTGTTAATGAAACATGCATGTGTTTATATGACTGCTGGCACATGCGTGCACACCCCCACACGTTTGTCACGCTTTGTGATGTACCTAATATTTTGTCAAGCAGTAAAGTAAGTTTTAGTTCTGCGAGCTTTCAGCAAAATTTTCATGCCAATGTATGTATTAAAAAACTGTCAACAGATTTTCGGGTTAGAAAAAAATAACTCTAACATGGCTAAACTCCTAATTTACTTAGAATTTTACTTTAGGAAGTAGAATAGCTTGCTGTGAGATTTTCTAATAAAAGACTCCCTGCAACTTCTTCAGAAAAATACTGCTGAACCCAGTGACTCTTTGCTCAAGGACAGAAGATTTTTCAAAGAGGCATACACACATTACACATGTGTGAATTATTTTGTATCTGAAAGATATTTGCACCTTTGTGATACAAAGTTGAAGGTCAGGCATTTAGGTTCTGGCTAAGTCAATCTTCATACTAGTGTATTCACTATTTAATAGGTTTGATATGACATTAATAATGTCATAAGTTAATAAGTTTGGCAAGATAAAGTATTATTGCTTCATACCATCTTTCTTTGAAACAGGGATTTGTGATTAAATATTTGTCTGTTTTTTACATTATTCATATTTTGTTGTGTTAGCACCAAACTTGTTTTATCGGGATGTTTTGTCATAGAGCAACTCAAAATATGGCATATTTGGATAGTGGAAGGAAAATGTAATTTGTGTATAACCATTTTATCCGTTTCACTGTCTTCTGAAGTCACATAGTTAGTAAATAGACTACACTTGAGTAATTTAATTTAACCTTTTAACTGTCACCCCCAAAAAACACTTGCATGTAAATCAGTGGGTTCACGAGGTCACCAGTGTCATTATGACAGTAGAGGGATTTTAATCTTAGTACAAAATTGGCTGTTCTTCAAAGGCCTCAGGGGGTTTTCTTACAGAACATGCATAAACAAACAAGGAACATAGCAAACGGCTCAGAAGCAAATTGTATTAATGTTTAATGTTGTGGCACAAAATAATAAAGGTTTGAAAATCTTATAAAGAACAGTTTGCTCCATCATCTTAATATGGAAAAAGTCATGGCTCTCCATCCAAGTCGACAAGCTAGGCAAGAAGAGCAGCGATGAGAAATAATGTTTGTAAGGGGGGAAAAATAATAGCTGAAGTCATTATTTGCTACAATTGATGTGGGGGAGACAGCAGATATTCTTTTTTAAGGAGAGGCTCTTGTAAGATAAGACCAAAATTTTACTTCTTTGGCTGACGTAACACTGTCACTAATCGCATGATAGTGGTAGGTAATTTTCCCAAAAAAGGTGATGATTGTGATGATGAGTTGATTGAAAGATAAATGGAACTAAAAAAAAGTGGAATCCTGGAAGGGAACCTATGAGAGGCTGCAAAAGAGTTGATGCCAAGACTCATCTTTCAGCAGGACAGCAACACTTTGGATCAAGCCATATTTATGTGGATGAATGGCACAGAGTTCAGACCTAAATTTAATTGGGAATCTATGGCTAGACTTGAAAAATGATGCTCACATCTAACCCGATTGCATGAGCTCCAAAGAAGAATGGGTAGACTGTATAAAACCCATAGAAGCATAAGCTACCAGACTTGCAGCTGTATCTGATGGTTCAACTATCTACCTAATATAAAGGCATATGACACTTTACAATTTTTTTATTTGTTAATGATTTTAATCACACAAAAAACTTTAAATACAACTTTAAAGATTTTTATTGCAGCATAAAATGTGGCAAGGTTCATGTCATGTGAATCATTTTGCAAGGCATTGTAAGATGTTTCTATCTTGTCTTATTATCAAAGATAAACAGTTACAGTGACACAAATCCTCATGAAGGTTGCATTAGCTTTAAAGGTCTACTCATTTGTCAGAAGACTCTTTGTCAAATCAAATAGTACAGTCAGTTTTATATGGAATATGAATGAGAAACTGTGATACTAGAAATGGAAAAAAAAAGTAGTAGCTGGAAGTTGCATGCACATTAACCACATCCAAAATCCAAAACAAGTGAGCAAGAAAAATGTCATGGCTGTGTTTTTTCCCCTTCCATATCTACATTTTACCCCCTCTTGCCTTCTTAGCTTCTTTTTTTCACTTTTTAACCAATAATATTCCTTTACACTGGTCACAGCTCAAGCTACTGGATAAAAATATTTGACAAGCCACTTTTTTCTGTGTGAGACTTTTTTTTTTTTGCCTACTCCTCCTTTTGCCATTCTTCCATGCCTTATTTTGCTCTGGGGTTTGTCCTATTTGGCTGTCACGTCTCTCGGTGAGTGCACACTGAAACTGGTAGTGTTGGCCTAAAGCCCTGGCTACTAATAAGACGTTGAGAAGGACAGACTCACCACGGACACTATTTAAAGAGTATAGAGAGAATTTGCCCCTTATGAGAGTGACTCTGCCCCATTACCTTCCTATACCACTGTTCTCTCTCACCACTGTTAGCTTTTTCAAGATGCTCTTCTATTCATCATTTTCTAGCTGAAATATTTTTTCTCCTGCCAAATTATTTCGATCTTTATCAAGTTTAGGGCAATAATAGAATACCTGAAGCAACAATTATTCTCCTTTCATATTTCATTTAAAGCCAGAAATGTATACGCCAAGATAATTCATACATTCATTGTCTATTCCCGTTTGTCCATTCATGGTGAGCTGTTGCCATGAACATAGAGACAAACTGAACAACACCATCCACAATCACACTCATAGCTAAGGAAAATTAAGAGGCACCAATTAACTTAACAGTCATGTTTTTGGACTGAGGGAAATCTCAAGTGAATCTAGGACCTTCTTACTGCAAGGCAGCAGTGCTAACGACTCTGCCATTCAGCCCTCCCAGCATAACTCAATGACTGAAAATATTTGTTAACTTAAACAACAAACAAAAGTCAACAAAAAGCGGCTTGTCACGTGGTGTGTGATAGAGGGTGTCCTCATGTATCTTACAGATGAGCCAGGTCAGAAATGTTTGTGTGAGTGAGAGGGCTGAAATAGAGCTATATCAGGGCTGTGAAGGTCAAACAAATGCCAGCTCTCAAGACAGCACTAAAGAGCAAGTTTGTCGGTCACATAATGATGAGACACTCAGCCTTAGCACACACTCACGGACACGCATGCCCCGAAGTTCTTTCTTTTTTTTTTTTTTTTTTGTGAATTCATGGTCTTAGTATGCATGTGTTTAGGTTAAGTGTTTGCACCCCATTCTGTGTGATTACAGTTTGTCAATCAGACATACCCTCTGATTGTGAGACCAGACCCATTGGCCGATGTTAAAGTGTTAATCACATGACCACATATTGATTTCCATACTGTGAATTATCACTCAGTTCCCGAGGAACACATTTACTTTGCTTCTACGTGTGTGTGTGTGTGGTGGGGGTGTGCGTGTGTATGTATCTGTGTCGTAGTCTGCAGATAGTTTGGTCTGAATGACAGATGAGAGGTTCCTCCTTCACACAGTTTGTCTCCCTGTTTACAGCAGGAGAAACAAAAGCCCCTAGACCCACATTAACATCTTGATATATCACCGATCCATAAACAATGCAGAGGGAAGAGGAAAGTTGCTGTGTCTGCGCTGGCTGTTTACATCTCTAAGCAAAACCAGATTTGATTTGCAGTCTAATGATTTATTACAACAAGTTATTCACATTTTGTGAATACCCTAAAATGCATTCTTTCTAGGTGATAATTGGTCCTTAAAATGATGCCATATAAAAGGATGCTGAGAAAATATTAAATCTAGTCATAACATCAAATTTTAAACTAGGCATTTTTAATGTATTTTTCTCATTAACAATTATTCAGAGCATTAAAATTGACTTGTCTTTCAATTAACCTGTTGAAACCTGCATTTCTTCTCCTTTCCTATACTTGCCTTTTTGCCCTTTCTTCCTGTTCTTCTCCTCCCCTGTCCTATATAGAGCTGATGATGCATGTCCATAGCCACGTCCGTGACCTAAGTTATGTCCTTTGTCCCTACTTTGCCACCATAGCACCCTCTTCCCCTGGTGTCGACTCCACCCCTTTGCAGCGAACAGGAAGTCACGGCACTGGCACAGGTAGCTACAGCCGTGGTGGGACCAACAACTATGCCACGGTGGGGCCAGGATACACTTCAAGCGCCGGTGGAGGAGGCGGAGATGTTTACGGGTCAGACCCTTACGTGGCGGACCCCTACCGCACCCTGCAATACTGCCCCTCGGTGGTGGAATCTCCTTATAGCAAGTCCGGGCCGGCCCTACCGCCTGAAGGAAGCCTGCAGCGTTCACCTTCCATCGACTCTATTCAGAAAGACCCAAGGTAGGATGAAACCCGTGATGTCCAGTGAGCTCCAGTATATGCGAGTGTGAAGAGAAAGTTTAAACGTCACATATGAAATTGTACTAACGTTTTACAATATTTTTCTAGGCATACAGGTGCATCTCAAAAAATAGGGATGTGTGTTCCAGTGAGGCCTGTTTGTTGGATTAAAAGTACATTTTGCAATTAGTAAACTACGTTTCATCAAGCCCGCCTTTTTGAATTGAAATTACTGTTTATTGGTCTGGTATAATATTCCCGTCTTCTAAGAAATGAAATGTCCCCTTCGCTGTAAGTTGAAAATCACAATAATTGCCAGAATTAGAGGCTTAACACCAACGTGTACAAATCAAAATGATATGTTGTCTAATTTAGTGAATTAATTTCCCAAAATGAATGAATTTTTCAACATTATTCAAATTTTCTGAGATGCACCTGCATATGCTAATCATAACCATGGTTGACATTGGGGGAGAAAATTTACTCTCATGATGAAAACATTATTTTCATATCAACCAGCTTTTGAACAACAGTGACTCACTGCACCAGCATGAAAATGATAGAATAACTAACCTGCAGAATGATTTGTTACTTTCTAAGCTGAAAAGTCTTTGCCAAATGCTTCATTGAACCAATCAAAAATCCTTATTTAATAAAATACAAAAACTTTTCTTACAACACACAGAGGGGGCAGAAAACCACCATACTGCAGTGTTTTTATATAGCAGATATGTTTTTGTTGCAATGTGAGGGCAAATGCATTTAATTTGGAAGGGTAACTCCTAAGTACACACCAATTAATTTTTTAAGGTATACAAAGATGCATTGATATGTTAAACAGAACAGGTTGTGTTAAGAGGTAGCCTGAAAAAGTAAAAGTAAAGTTTACAAGAATGTAAGAAACAAAGCTGAACATTTCAGAGTGTTAGAAAGATGCTTGAAATGTTTTGGTTAGAATAATTCAGTTAAAAAGTACTAAATGAGTTAAAAATTAAAGAGTTCCCAATCAAGATATTTTGTCCCCAAGACTGAATCATTTAACTGTTTACCAAGTCAGTCCCATTCTGGTATGTGCATTTCTGCAAAGAACCTACTTGCAAAATTGTTATATAACTTTAATAAAGTTACATAACATTGTATATAACTTTATTAAAGTGCGACTGGTGTAAAGTCTTAAAAAGTAGAAGGACATGTGAGAAAAGAAGTTTAAATCATTCAACTAATTCAATAATGACCCTAAAGCCAGTGTTTGAGATCAGAGCATGGGGTTGCTGTTAAGAGCGCTCATGTGTTTATTTTCATACAATGAACTTTGCCATGAAACAAATCCATGAGTCCTATCAAGCTTCACTGTTAAGTGTACAGTAGTTCATATAGACAAAAAACCCCTAATGCATCACAGTATGTTGCTTCCAGTCACACACCACTTGCTATAGAAGCTCCTTTCATCTTCCTTAATGTCATGCTGGGTGTAAAAGAGCCCTACTGGGCTGTGATCACTTTTATCCTCTTGTCTCCTCAATTAACCAAAGCTCCATCTCCATCTTTATTTATATATATTTCACTGGACTCTTGATGTATAATTCCTTTAATTAAAGAGGGAGAGTGAGTGAGACGTGTGGATCAAATTTCAGCAGCAGCTATCAGTCACAGGAAGAGGCAAAGAATGGGGAGACAGAGAATGAACAGGATCAAAGACAGGAGAGCGTCTGCAAGATGTAAGCTAAGACGACTGAAGAATATCTATGTAGCACAATAAAGATTTAATCACCTACAAAATTTGTAGGTCCTCTAAATAAATGTTTTACTGAAATTTTTATGAATTGTGATAAATGAAGAAACAATAAATTCCACTATTTAAAGGGATATTTCCGGGATTGATCAAAATATAAATTGTATTTATTGAATAAAATGTATATAAGATATTATGGACACATGTTTCATAAAAATGTGCTAGTTTTTTTTTTTTGCTCGAAGTAAAACTGTAGAACTGTAGAAAATTGAAAAAAAAAAACGACCTTGATACCGTTTAGGACTTGCAGAATGAAATTTCTTTAGTAGTCATATTGTAATTTTCATTTCATTACAGATGCATCTCAGTAAATTAGAATATTATTGAAAAGTTAATTTTATCCACTAACTCTGTTCACTAGGTGAAAAAAATATTTATAGATTAATAAAACACATATAGATATTTCCAAGTCTTTAGTTCTGTTAGCTGTGATGATTTTACACGTATAGCTAATGACAACATGCCATTTAAAAGATTAGAATATTACACCAGACAAATAAAAAAAAAGCATTTTAATACAGAAATGGGGCCTACAGAATTAACCTACCTAATAAAAATGTAGGTTTAATACTTGCTTTAAGGTTACTGTTTTCAAAAGTTATTTTTAATTTGACAGACGGGCATCATCAAAAGGCATACAATTTGCAGAGATGTTTTTGCATATATTGGAAAAAACTGAATCTAAACTATTCCACACCCTTTGAATTTTGCTCAGAAATAGCTCTTTTGTGTGGACACATCCTGCAGAGCTCATTAATTTCACATTGAATTAAAAGTTAAATCATGATAAAGACATCACAAAACAGAACCAGATGACGAGCAGTTGGCTTGGATTTGTTGTGTCGTCTTATTAATTTTGGCCTCCCATGAACTGCAAGGGTAAGACAGAGTGCAGGAAAGTTGAAAACAAAATATGGTAATGAGTGAATTTCATTACAATGCTAATTTACAATGCAAGATACTAAACCCCTGTAAACAAAATTAACCTTTATCTAATGCACTGAAACTGCCAGACAAAATGCAAACACGCAACATCCTGACTGTTCCTAATATGATTAATCAATTTGTTCCGTGTTCTTGTAATTGTTGACCATGTCTAGACACTGGGTGACTTTGGAGTAACTTTCATTTACTATAAACATAGTAGAAATTGCTGTGTGTGCAGTTTTATGCACGGTGAGTTAGTTAGATGATTCTTAGTAGAACTGAAGACATTAAACATAGGGGTGTCCCTAACAACAGCTATTGTAATTTTAAAAAGAATAAAAAATCGTTGTTTTTTAGAATAATTTAAATGTTTTTTTTCTTTAAAGACCTTTATTTTATGTAGATTGTTTTAATTTTTTTCATGTCATATCAAAGAAAATGTAAACAAATATTCACACAAATGTATGCATAAAGCTTATGTAGCATGCTACATCACCAAAGTACAGGAATTAATAAAAAATAAGCTTTTGTTTATTTATTAACAAATAAGAATTTTAGGGAATTGGGGTTATATCTGGAGATAAACAAAAATGAGCAACTCGACAGGATAAAGAATCTGCTTGTGTTATAAAATGTGATATTTGGAAACGGTAACATTTCAATTGATCTCACAAATAACATAATTATCTGTGTGCATCGTTTATGAGCTATCTGGTTTAGATTTGATTTGTTTGGATATTTACATTATCTCCATAGTAAGGCAGATTTGAAATACAATGAAACATTGAATGGAGCAAGTTAAGATGGTTTGAGCATCCAATCGAGATTCCTTCTGGATGTCTCCCTCTGGCAGGATTTCAAGCCTCATCCCATTGAGAGGAGAACCTGGTGCAGACATAGAACTTCCTGAGGAGGACTTCATGTCTCTTTTAGCATTGGAATACCTGGGGGATTCCCTAGAATGAGCAAAAGACGATGGATGGATAGAGAGATGAAGGGGATGGACAGCCCTTTAACTAATTTGGTTTTTATCATCTTATTTCTTCTAGAGCAGGGTTTTCTAGACATCACTTTGACCTCCATGTTTTTCATGGAGCTAAAATCGTATTGCCATCCACTTCTATTTTTTCTTCATTTGTTGATATTTTATCCCAAATTCTTTATTTATTCTTTATTCCTTATTTTAGGGTGTCTCTATGAGAACTTTGTGACTCCTCGGTGTTATGAGTAAGATAAAGCCTCGCAAACATTTGACTTCAGACCCATTGAGGATGACTGTCATCTGGAAAAACCTGGGTCTCCGCCTAAACTTTTGCATTCCACTGCACAATTCTGTTAGTGTGCTTAATAGTATTGAATTAGAGCCAATGTTTTACAGTTCTCTTTGTCATGAGGTTAAATTGCCTCCCACTCAGACTTCACTCTTACTCTTGCTGTAATTGGATCTGGCTGAGCTAACATGAAATGCTAAACGAGTTAGCAGATATTAGAGACAAGGAATACTCTGAGTGAGGGCAGAGGTTATGTGTGCGTTGAGCAATGTGTTTGTGCTGCTAAGACCGTGAGGAAGAGTGGAAAATTTATCTTTAGGGCGGAATTGGGTTTAATATGGTTTTTCAGTGTGCTCTGTGTATTTTTGTGTGTTGTGTGGAAATGTTTAAGTGTATATTGTAACCAGTTCAAACTGTACATCAGTAGGCATGATAACAGCAGAGCACACACAGTAATAACCACTGATGGGTTGGAGTGCAAAAGGGAGACTATAAAGACGGAGGTGTAACATGGATAAGAATAAGATAGGAGGAGGAGAGAAAGAATTGGGGGAAATGAAACCAGAGGGTGGGAAGAAGAAGGTAGGGAAAAAAGAAGAAAGTAGATCTTTTGCTGAGGGAAAGTAAGAAACATGGGGGAGGATTTTAAAAGGGATGCAGATAAAATAAAAGATGATAGCTGGATGACAATCACAATTTGAAGAACTTGGATAAACACAAAAAGTGAGGAGATACTTGTGCAGATGACTGTCTTTTTGATGCTTTGTTTATGCGTTCCCCTTGAAACACCCTCGGTGAAAAGAATCTCACCCCTACTGGTTCTTCCTATCGAAACAGATGTTATAAATGACGCGGCGAATGAGATTTATTTTCTCATGTAACCAGTATACAAAACTGTTTTGAAAAATCGCTAAACCAATAAAGAATAATAAAATAATGATGCTTCATTCAGTAGCAGATGAGCATGAGAGATGGAGATGGAAATATGTGTAGGAAAGAAGATCGACCTTGGCAGATGGAAAGTAAAAATGGCAAAAAAAAAAAAACATAAAGGGAGAACGAGGTTAACATCAACTCAGGGATGATGGGAATTGGGGACCAAAGATATGGATGTTTGGTTTATTGTTTCAAAGCTTGGGAGCTTGTGAGGGATGAATCACCTTCTCCCAAAAACATCATAAGGAAACAAATCAAGATGTCCGGTGGCAGGTGGAGCAACTGTGACATACTGATTAAGAAGAATATTACTGCACTGCTTCAACTGTAGGTATAGGACTAACTCACAAGATGTACTCAAATAGAAACATGCTGCTTCAAAGTAAGATCAGTCACACTTCCATAATATAAAACAATTTGGCTTATTTACATTAGCTGTCAATGTAACAATATTTGCAGAACAGCAGTACTCATATAAAATCAAGAAAAAAATAATTCTGTAACAACATTTGTCAATCATTAAAAACAAAAGAAACTCCATATGCTCCATAAAACTGTACTGCTGACAACAAATTACTATTTATGGTGTCGTGATATGATGTGATCTTCCGTGACATGTCATTGTCACCACTCGCTATTTATTGCCGGTGTCTGTTGGCTCGGAGCCGAAACGCACTTCTCTATTTATGGAAAATCTTCAGTGGTCAGCGGTGACTCTGCACAACGGTGTGAGACATACGTGTGGAATCGTTCAAGACTAATCAAATGCAATATCAACAACGTAAAAGAATAGACACAAGTATATTTGCTTTGATTAAAAGAATCGGGAAGACTAAAAAAGGAAACATTGAGTCTGTCTGGCTTTTCTGGCCACTTGGGTTTATGTATTTTGATAAATAACAGAGTGAGCATATGCTTCTCTTACAGTCAGCGCACAAGTAGATTGTTTGGTGCGTTTTATTGACATTTATGTAAAATTCCTCTAATAAGATAATTTTCCCTTTAATTTTTGATTTATAGGCATTAATAAAAATGTCCTTTAGGTTTATATTCTTGTCAGTGATTGGCTTAGTTTTTAAGTTAACAAAATTTCTTATTTGTCATAAAAATAGAAGATGAATGGTATTATTTTGGTGATTCTGTAGATGGTAGAGTGTGAGGCTATTACGTACAAGCCAGAGTCAAAAGCTGAGTTCTGTCCATTTTTCTCAGTTATTATTATTATTTGTTTTTGTTAGGGGACAACTAAATGTTGACCTAAGTGTTACCTGCTTGACTTACAGGCTAGACGCCATCAGTACCATCAGACAAAGGAAGACAAGAGAGGAAAACAGAATTGTCATTGAGAGAATGATAAAAGAATGTGTTGATAAGTGGGTAGCTCAAGTTCAAGAGAGCAGAGGCAGGGAGGGTGGCAAGTGTGTGACAGTCACAGGGTGAACAAGGGATTTGAAGAAAGCAAAAAGAAGGGAAAGACAGAGGAAGGAGGACACACTCTGCTGGCTCTCAGCACGGCCCAGGGGTAATTTCCTCTCCACATGAGAAATGCATGCTGGGATATGAAATCACCTCCAAGGGAGGGTAATGATGCATTGCCAGAACCTTGGCCCTGAGGCACAGCTGTGTGGATGCGCCAGTGTTCCTGTGTGCGCGCTCACACAAATCTGTGTCCTGGCCGTCATCCCTGCCTGTTCTGGGTAAATTGCCCATTGTAGTTATTTTCCTTTTCCGAGGTGGCCTATCTGCGTGCGTGTGTAGGGGTGTGTTTGTGGGAGTGTGCACCTGACCTTGGGATAATAAGACTCTGTGCCTATCCCGTTGCTTGCTATGGGGAACTTCCATCTTAAATCTGAAGCCAGAGAGGGGAAGGAAGAGCAGAGAGAAAGTGTGATAAATGTGCTTGGGGTGGCCATAATGCAGTAATAGTGAGAGGCACATCCCCTCCCAATAAATCTTAATGTTTGACCTTATTCAAATTAAGCATGAACTTAAAACAAAACAAAACAAAAAAAGCTTGAATGTATTTACTAGAGTTCAGTTGATTTCTTTATGGGAACACAAGGTGCATCTCAGTAAATTGGAACTTTTGTTTTGGGCTTGTTTGTCAAATTAAAAGTAACATTTATAAATTACAATCCCTAACCAAAAATTCTATTTCATATTTTCATTAGCTGTAGGTGGAATTCATCATAATTAATTGGAAGAAAGTCTGGAAAACATCAGTATACATGTACATGTAAAAAAGATATGAACGTGCTTTGCTTTTATGAATTGAGTTGCTAAAACAAACTTTCAATGACACTTATGCACTTCTTGTTACTGTGCACTATTTTATTTTTATATTTGTATCATGTTCGAATAAAATTTCATTTCATAAAAAAAATGATATTTAAATTTTGCGTGAATTATTTGTATAGATGTCAACAACATAAGGTTTTTCTACTTTCCTGTTAATTTTACATTTGTTGCATTTTGGATCAGCGCTTACAGCAGCATTTCAGATGTTGGTCTCCTCCTGTATTTCCTGTAGCTTAAATAAACCAAGATAAACTCTAAGATTGCCAAAAGGCTGTCAGTGTTTTGTAATCTGGCATGTCCCATGGTAGACTGACCTGGACTCTCCAAAATGTTAAAACAGAGCATGTTTTACCATGTTTGGCTTACTGTTATTTGCTGGAGTCTTACTGTCCAATATGGCAGCCTGAATGAACAACCAAACATGTTGTTTTCATTTTTGAACAACTTTTGTCCTTTCTCTCTTGTACTGAAAATAGCTGGGGGCCTTTTTACTGAAGTTACAACTTTGACTTTAAAGATTATTATCAGATTGACCTGTTAATTAATGGCGTGGTTTGTTCACTGAACAGAAAATAGATCAGACTGTTAGTGTCCAACAGTCTGATCTATTTTTGATTAACCATGATCAATGATCATGGTTAATCAAATATAGAATTTGCTTGATTCCAATCACCAGCTGATTTCTTTGTGAATCTTTATTATTTACAGAATTTCTACATGTACAGCAGCTAAAAATGAATTTCTTATTTCTTGTGACGTGTTGGTAAACAACCATAATCGGCTTATAACTCAATTATTCCATAGTTATTTGATGATAGTTAATGACATTAAGGTTCTTTTTATCTACATTCAATCCTCTTTACATACGTTTACAGAAAAGACAGGAAAGCACACATGAAATAAATATTAATACGCGATTATACCACTCCGTCATGCTTAGCAATTTTGTGGGGGAAAATGTTTTCCATTCCTCTTCCTCCTGCCGTCCCCGTTGCTGGCCTGTCTGCTGCCTCTGATGGTATTTGGGAGGGATTATATGAAAATGTCACAGCAGCAGAATTACTGTATATGTTCTCACCACACTGTGCTTCATCTTGCTTCCTCTTAAGCTCTCACTTGAGAGCATCATAGCCTAGTGCTTACATGGCCACAGAAAACGTTACACTGTCGAAACCAAGTCGCAGCCATAACAGTAAATGTTAATTTTAGTCAACAGTAGTACCTTACGTATGAATATGGATTGAATTTGATGAAAAAGGTAATAATAGTTTAATGTTTTGAGTTAAGCATAATTTAAACGTATTTGATGAAGTTGTTACAGCTGTATTTTTTTCTTGGTGTGCTTGTGGCTGTAGTAAGGCATTAATATATTTTGCAGATACGTACACCAGTTTGTTTCAGTTTTTGCGTCCGTTTACTACAATCATTTTCTTTAAGCAAGGTTTTCTGGCAAATATGCTGCAGTTGTAAAATAGTCTTTGGACAGGGGGGCAGATTTAAAGGTCAATGAGTTGTGCATCTCTTGTGCTGGAAAGGGATGTTGACCTTTCAGCTAAATTGCTTGCTGAAAATCAAGCACTGCACCTCTTGGCAGGCTGATAAAGTACTGACCAGCAAAATTAAAGCCGGATTTGACAGAGGAGTTCGACAGAAGTTAATAGAATCAGCACATCTGGAGCCATTAGGAGGAAGTCAGGTTTGTTAAATAAATCCTCACAGAAAGAGAGGAGGGGGGAAAAAAGGTTCATTATCGTTGCCGTGTTCATTTAAAATTATAGCTCTGGCAGTTCCTTGTTGAAGATAATCACATTTATCTGTGCAGCTGTGTTGGTATTCACCAGCTGCAGTGGCACAAAAGCACCTGCACACTGCAATTATCTCATAATACATCCCTGTGGAAGTGCGCGCACTAAAATAAAACACTTAATGCCCACTCACAGTGATGCACACATGTGCCCACAGAAGCTCAAGTCAATATTTGTTGCAGTCTAAATTTCTCTTTGTCGTGCTCATTAAAGGAGCCTGGCAGGTATGATGGCAAACAGTTTACAAAAATGAAAGCTTGAGATCAGCCACGGGAAAAAGTAAGTCATCCATATTTCAGTTTGCATGTTTCATTCATCAACACATCAAAAAACAACTGGACCTTAAAATAAGATAATTACAACCTCAGAAGAGTGTTCATATGTGGCATATTACACTGTGACTTTTTTTAAAGTGTTGGTGTAGTCCTTGACTTGAACATAGGAGAGCCATAACTTAGCAAGCAGACACCCAGTATCACTATGGTCTACCTGGGGGTGTGAGCAAAGCACCAAAGGCCTCTTAAATGATGAGGCCTCAAGGTTGAGGCTCTTGAGCAAAAGGTTCTATAAAACATAATGTGAAGCTCTGAAACTGAGGTCTTGCCACTACAATGGTCTGAGTGCAGATACTCTTAGGAGACCAACGATGCATTTATAGTTGAACATAGCTGTTAAGGTACATCTCAGTTATTTAGAACACCATAAAAATGTCAATTTACTTCACTATAAAAGTTAAAATTGTTTGTTTTAAAGGGCATGAATTAATTTTTGGTTTATCTCAGTTAACACAGAGCGCAACAAAAGATCCTTAAAGGAACTGGCTGGTGAGACTTATGCAAGCAAGCATATTAATAGAAAGTTGAGTGGAAAGAAAAAAGGTACTTTTAGAAGGAGGTGCACAAGAAACTTGCTATAGATTGTGAAGCAAAGGCAATTTGAGAGTTTGGGATAGATTTGCAAAGTGTGGATTTTAAATGGAGTTTGTGCTTCAAAAGGCATATCCAATAAAGTGGGCTTGTCAGCTTTTTTTCTGAAAGATACTGAGAATTTTGATAAGTCATAATTATACATGGGATAATTACACATGCATAAAGTAGTAAGTAATGGATTTATGTAATATATGAGTTTCCCTTTTACAGTTTAAATAACAAAATAATGTCAATAATTAGAAGCTAAAATTAATCCATTTGTTTGATATTTAATGTTCTTCATATATGGGAATATGAAGAATAAGTATAAAGAACAAGTACAGAATAATTTCTATACTATTAGAACTTAAAGAATAAGTTCTGAAGTATATGTTGTTGAGAATTTGTTTTGGGTTTAAGCAGGATTTGCTTAAGACTTATTATTTGGGATATTATAATTTAATATAAGTAACTATTTTAGTTGCAGTTGTTTCATAAATCTAGTTAGCATTTGATAGTTAGTATCTGGTTCAAAACTGACTATTGTGGACCTTTAACAGAATTGACTCTATATCCCATGATGCTTTAGAACTAGTAGAAGAAGAACTTGAGGTTAGAGGAATGAGTGAAGTGAGGACCGTTGGTTTTCCGAGAAAAGAGCTATGTTAGCTGAATGCCTACACTCTGTCGTATATTATGTACGATTTGTTCATCCCTTTTTTTTTCACTAAAGTTCATCTGAATAATCCATCCGACTCCTTTTCGTCTTTGAATTAGTCGAATATACAACACATGTATCCACAAAAATATACTTTAGAACAAGTTAAAATTAAAAATGTATTTTAAGAAAAGCTGAGCCATAACATGTCATTATTTAAACTTACAAGATCACAGGAACACATAACTAAATACAATTTAAACATCATATATTTGTTATTGCCAAGATGCCAAGTAGAAAACTTGTACATAGAAGTTTCAGTTCCTAAATTGGCTGGCCTAACCTGAACCCCAGTTATTTAACAGTACATTACCTAACCATCATCTAGAATGTTAAAAATGTTTAGTATATCAAGAAGCTCTGCTTTTGACTACGTAAAAAAAAAAAAAAAGTGTTAATGTGTGACATTATTTATTTTCATTCCAAGAATAAATTCCTTGTGATGCAGAAATTAAATCACTGAGTCAGTCATGAAAAAAAAAATAACACTGACACTTCCCAAGAGTTCTGACTTGATTTAGAAACACTTCTCCAAATGTACCCATCCCTCTCTCTCTTCCTCTGCTCTCTCCATCCCACCATAATACCTTTGCAAGCAGAGACGGCCTGACAGTGAAAATGGGTGGAGAGGTGCAGGCATTCATCCAGCATCTGAAGTGTTTTCTCCCTTTGCTTTCAGTCTAAACACACGGTTCTCCTACACTCCCTCCTGCTGTCCTTTGTGTCTATTTAGGTGGCAGGTCTCTTCTTTTCTTTAAATCCCCTCACTTCCATTCCTCTCTTTGTCTCCATCAATCCGTTCTCATTCCTTCTCGCTGCACACTGTGAAGAGATTCTAGCATGCAACAATAGTCCAATGTGTTTGTCTGAATCTGAGTGTACATTCCTCTTTGTGTGCATGTTTTTCCACCTCATATAATCAACAAAGCCCACCGTGTCAGCCAGACGCACGCTTTGCTGTGTGTCGAGTCAAGCACTGGTCTTGATCGAATGATTACAGGAGTGGAGTGAAAGACAAAAAAAAAAAGGTGAATTGAGGAAAAAGAAGCAGGGCAACCCCTCCTCTGAGTCATTAAATAGTGTTTGTATTGTTTCTGCCCCTTTAGTGAAGGTGTGAGTGTGTTGAATGCTGCCTGTGCTTCTATGGTCATTCACTAACTGCTACAAGTAAGTGCATTCATGCGTGATCGCGTTTGCTTTTCCCAAGTGTGCATTTTGTACATTTTTGAGTGCTCCTTGCATCAGTTCGCTGATTTTTGCAGTCTCAAAATGCCATTTATTAATGCCTAGGTCTGAATTTGATACATGCTTCTTATCACATATATTTATAATGAGCACCACAGTGACACATTCCCGATTTTAATTAGTTATTTGATAATATATGCAATAAACTGCAATCATTCATGCTGCTGTTATTGTTGCCAAGTTCAGCTGTGGGTTTTCACCTTGTTGTTTCATAGATGCTAAACAAGCTGTGAGCTGTCACGCAAGCATTGCTCCAGCTAGGTAGTAATTTCCTTCCTACTCCATTTTGTGTATTACTTTCACTTTGCAAGGATGAGTGAGCTGTAGAAAATAAAAGTTTTATCACCAAATGATACCACTTCAGAGGATGCAGTCATTTGTGTCATTGAAACATTGCTCAGTGAATATCTGGCAAGCACCAAATAAACAGACAACTCTGATCATTTGAATCAAAGAGGTGGAAAATGAAATTTCATAGCTGCCATCAAGAATTTTTTTTTTTTGGGAAAAAAGTGTTGAATATGTGCTGGCATAAAGTTTGCCATCCTTATATTCTCATACTTGTTTATTTATTAACCCGGGGAGATAATGGAGTGTTTAGTCTGTCATTTTGTGTGATCTCAGTCACCTTGGTATGTCTGTTTCAAATGTCATAACTAACTTTAAAATGCTGTGAAGAATTTTCAAAATCAGTCCTGCAAGGGGTAAAGATGCTGTTTGGCCTTATAATATACAACTATATGCATGTACTACAGTGTATCTACTGTATTAATACTTGGGTGAATTTCACAATAATATATAATTTAATTTGTCAATATTTTTCTCTTTGGTAGTTATGCAATACTCTCCCCATCGGTGTATAAATGTGCGTTTGAGTGTGAATGGATACATGTAGGTCTAGTGCAAAGCACTTTGAATGGTCAATATGACTGGCAAAGCACAACATATGTTCAGTTTGTTTAACGGTTTGCCATTTAATACAATAGATTAGTTTGAATCTATTTTAAATGCTTTCTTTTCCCCCAAATGTTTACTAATCTGCCTCCATATATTCAGATGATGTCATGAAATTCCATGTAATCAAAAACATACCTGCAGTGTTGCTTTGAATCATTGAATTAGTCGTGGCCACTATTCAAAGGTGCCCAAACTTCTGCTCATAAAGCAGCTGCGTAAATACCCCAAATCTTTGCTTGGACCTTCAGGCCTCAGCCACTTGTACGTAAATACGTTTTTTTTTGTCCTAACAGCTGAATGTAACAGGCACTTAAAAATGGCACTATGTGCCAGGAGAATACATTATAACCCCATGTTTAAGACTAGGCATGAAACTTTCCCTTTTGAGAAAGTTTGTAGTTTTTTTTTTTCATTTAACCTTTATTTAACCACGAAAGTCCCATTGTGATTAAAATCATCCTTTCCAAGGGAGTCCTGGATTATAGTGGCTTAGGTTATCACGACAGTTAAGCTGCTATAGGCTATGCTGCTGGAGGTCATACTGACCAGTTTTCTTCTCCTACTCTGCAACTATATGCATTATCTGTAGTTATTACTGACATTTACATTATCTTCTTCCTCTACTTTCCTATCCATAGTCATTACATATGGGCTGGCATTCTGTTCAAATTTGACAACTTCATAGATGAGGCCATCAGTAGAGCTACTGCTGCCAATTACTTCATATGTTCTGTATATAAATCGCCCTGTCTGTGTTTAGCCCCTTTTCTCCGAGACAAAGCAACTGAAGGAGCTGTTGCCGTCGTCTACAAACACAGAATCCTTTCTGCTCACAGCCATCAGAATCTGCTTCAACTCTTTGAAGAATCTTGAATACTTTTGAGTTTTAACATTTAATTTCCCTATGAGATCGATAAAGTATTTTTGAATTGAATTTGAAATGCTGAAACCAACCGCCATATTCTCTATTGTTCATGGCATAGATTTTGCCACAAGCTCTGCACTTATATGGTTAGTGTGATTCTCTCCTAAATGAAGCCACTAAGTTACTGAAGCTCTTACTTTTTATCATGGAAAGTATTCCTACACCAGAGTCCTGGAATTTTGTTATTTTTATTTTTATTTTTATCATATGAGGTCCATGTTAGAAAGAATTTAAATTAAAGGTTTAATGAACCAAGATGATTGGAGATGAGTCACATAGGATGTATTGCTGAGTTATCTGGGGAGACTTGTTGGAGGATCAATAAGAGGAGACTCTTTATGGATGACTGTTCTCAGAGAAATGACTTTTGCTTAGAAAACTTGGGACCCACAATGGAACCTAGAATAAGATGCCGGTGAACTCAAAATTATTGTGTAGGAAGTATGGGAAGATGGATTAGGGTAATGAGGTAGATGAGGAAGAGATGAAATCTACTGTACATCTCTGCAAAGACTCCCTTTTTTGCATGGTGGCTTGGTATGACATTTGTTGTGAATTGGTGCTATACAAAGAAACTTAATTAAAGAAGCCAACCGTGTATTGGCATTTACAACTGAGGGATTGCTATAAGTGTTCAGCTTCTTCACATATAGTCCTTGCATTTCTTTTGTATTTCTACTAAATGACACTGGTATTGGTAGGGATGCAATTTAATATCCACAAAAGAAGTCACAGTGGATCGTATCAAATCTGACTATTAATCTTTGTAAGTACAGCCTTGGGTATAAAGCAACTGCTGGGCAGGGATTAATGTTGTTCTGTTACTTGTTGTTTGAAGGGAGTTGTCAAGACTCATGGTCATGGCTATTTATTTCAGCAAGTGCATACGGAAGAAGAGCTCTTCGAATTGAAGAGAGGATGAGGAGTGTGATGAGTAGCAGTCTAAGGAGAGTGAAATTTACCTCATGAAATTACCCCTACTCAGCCCACAGTCCTCGGCAGGTCTCCCAGCACTTAGAGGAGCATTTTTCTCCAGAAAGATTAGGGTTTGTGTCAGACATCTCCTTTGACTGGCAGTAGGCATCCCAGTCAAAATGATCTGTTAAGTTGTAGTAGAGTTTCCATCCATTTTAAGCATTACTTGCGACAACTTTTACCTTCTGCCAGAAGATAGTCTGTGAAAGCTTTCCAAACATTCTTTATATGGAAAAGAACAAACTAAAAATTACATTGCTTTCTAGGCAATTTCTCTCTCGCCCTTCTGTTTATTTGCAATTTTGTCAGTGAAACTTTAAACTCTTGCTCATGTTTGCGCCACAATTCCTTCAACACCTTATCTCTTGTGAGATTTCAGAGCAGTGCTAAAATGACAACACTTTGAGGCTTTCAGTAGTGAATACTCACATTATGTTTTGTTGTAGTGTTAAGAATTAAAACCACTTAGCTGTTGTCGTGTCTGTCAATAATTTACAAATATACAAAAAACTAAGCACGGGATGAAAACCTCCTTTGAAATGAAACTTGTTTTCAGAAGTTGATGATTGCAATTTTACATGTGTATTTCCCAGTCATCAATGTCAGAACAAATGTAAGTTTTTATTTTAGTTCGATTGAAAAATGCAACCTCAAAGCACTTTGAAACTATTTTCTTCCATTTTAGGATGTAATCACAGTGATTGTGTCTTGGACTCAAGTTTAACACTGATTCCTTTGCCTGAATGGATGTAATGTTCGACCCACAGGAAATGGAACACTTAAGCTGCCGAGCTGCTAATGTGGTGTAAATGTCAGTCTCGGCCAGCTATCTGTTTCCACTTCATCTTTATCCTTCCATTGTTATTATTCTGCCAAGGCAGCAGACAAGCCAGAGGTCTATGTTTATTGTCGTTTGTCTTTGGGCTTGTTTCAAGCAAGATTGTGCAAAACACTGACAAGTCAAATTTCATGAAATATAGGCTAGAGAAGGGTAGAAGCTCTGTGCATTGTGTAAGATGTACTTGTCTAATGTAAATGTAGGTTCCTCACCTCTGTCATACTTGTCTGCTTCAGTATTGTACGTTTAACATTTAGTGAACGATATTCATACGTGTGAATACACAAACGCATACACAGAGACGGTGCTAATATCGCGTCTGACCTTATCACTGTGATATTTGCTTGACAGAATAATTCTGGATAATTTGTGCGTGCGTGACGTACATGGGCACATGCTGACACTGTAGAACCTTCATTAGTGATGAGGCCTGAGGTAGCATTTGGTGGACAGAGACACACACATCTTTATTGGCTGGAAATGCTCATTAGCATTGTCACAGTGAAATAGCTCACCTTTTTTTGTTTGCCACTCAACGGCCAGGTCAGATGATTGTACAAGCTTCCGAATCAACGGACAGTGGGTTAGTAATTTCTTAGCAATCTTCTCTTCATTTGTCGTCTTAAACTAGGTCATGCAGTCTGATTGAGTGAGTGTATAAGATGGGGATTTGATTGGTCATTTTTGTCATAATTGTTCCCTGATATGTGATTAGTTTAAAGACTCATCCTGGTCTAAAGGAAACTTGATTTAGTCACTTTAGAATTTGTGAGAATAGAACAATGAAAATCAGCTTCTCACAGTCCTCTTGTGATACAATTCGCAAGGATAAAATTGGTGCAAATATGCAGAAAGAAAAAGAAGACTCTAACTAGTGTAAATCATTACCACTCCCATCTTTACTGTTGTAACCATGCTGCATATTCGCAAGCCAATCAGTGAAGGGACTAGGAGGAATGAGCACGTTGTAATTTAATTCCAAACCACTTTTTGTTACAAAGTTCAACTTTGATTTGTTTAATTTCATGTTGTTGAAGTCACACAACTGTTTTGATGTTCAAAAAGAAACATCTTTCTCCTTTGAAATTGTTCATTTCATACTGGTAACAAATACTATTCACTTAAAAGTCAAAGGATTTATTTTTTCCTTTCTGGTCAACATAACAGGTTTTCATTCTTGATGGTTGTAACTACGTTGTTCCTCCTATTTTTCAGTTTTAATTAGCATACAGTGTGATACAGTGTAATGGTTTAGATAACCTCAGTGTCTTTTTTTTTGACCCTTCCAAATAATGACTTGAGAGTATATTTCACCAGCCCATTGTTTGGTTGTGCAAGCATCCAGTAATTACGCTGTGCAATCGGCGAACAGTGCCACTTGGCTGAAAATTAATGATCAGCAAATGCTGGATAATAGCTCTTTGAATGCATGTGTGTTTGTATATAGGAGAGCGTACGTTTGCGTGGTTCCAATACAAACACTATTTGCGAGGGCTTGCAGTTGTGCGCATATGTGTGCACATGATTAGTGCTTTGCTGCAGTGTGTTAATAAATTCCATAGGCTGTGTAAGTGCATGTTTGCACTTACACGGGATATGTGTATATTAATGAACACCTGTCTGTCAGCTTAATGTCCTTTTCGATTAGTCCTTCAATTCTGTGTGTTCAGCTAATTGCAAAGATTTGGGCTGGTGCTTGTGTTTTCCTTAGGTTGGCAAATCGCTCCATGTTACTGCACACTAATGTTTCCCCCTTGACCAGTCCCAGCACTGGCAGCCTTATATATACACAATTATACACACACATGCCTTAATGCATACACACAAATAAAGTGCAGGGTTTACTTGTTTTTTTTTGTTGTTGTTGTTTCTGTTTTGTGAAAAAAGCAAGAAAACTCTGATATCATTAAAACTGCAAATCTAATATTACAGAAAAATCTGGCTTTATAGACTTTATCACAGTCTTATGATAACTGAGTTATAGTTTTAATTCATACATTTTGTATTGTATTTCTATTTCTTTGTATTCTTAACTTATTATAACTCCTTTGAAAAAAGGACACTTCACAAGAGTTGCAGAAGAAGTATGAAATTTCAGCTACAGAGTCTTGTTCATGCTCTTTCCGCTTTAAGTAAAATAGTTTATCTGTTCTTGTGGGCTTTTTTATTGGCATTAGCTCCTAAAATAATTTTAAAAATGTATTGAGTATCCATGGGTTGAAATGGATGCATTCCTTTAACTTATTGGAAATCTTCACGTGTAATGTTTTAGTTTTTCTTTACATGATGAATTTGATCTGGGCCTCATAATACATAAATTGAAGTCTTGTGCCCTAACTATGTAAGTTGCACCTAATTTCTGTCTGATGCAGACGAGGAGGGAGAGTTTGCACCATATCAATTGGCAAACACTTTACTTTGTGATGACCAAGTAATTAGCCAATCATAGTGTTAGTTATAACCAAAATAACATCACAGAGTTGGACTTCAAGCTACTGACAAACAATAAAATTTTTAAAATTATGTTTTAACAGATTTGGAGGGACAGTAACCTTATAGTGCTTCAACATGTTATTTCTATTGGCAAAGTATTACAATTGCTCTCACTTGCTTTCTGAAAAGTAAAACATGACAATGTGTATGAGAAAAAAAATTGAGTTTGTCTGCATTAAAATGAAATTTATGTCAGCAAAAAGAACAGGAAAAAAAAATAATTGGATTTGAATAAGCTGGCAAAGGCCAGACTGCAAATACTAGTCAATGACATAACAAATAATGCATGACGCTATGATCAATATGTTATTAGAGGCTTTTTCTGATTTTAAAAAGACAAACAAGAACTAGTTTGTGTAGGGACTGCAGACTTGCGCTTAACTAGCGAACTTGAAAGCATTCAGTTTTAATGTGATTTGAACATCAGTATTAGTATTGTGACAAATATGAACTATACTGGTAAATGTATCTAAAAGAGGGACCATACTATATTCAGACAGGATCTGTAGTGGCGCCTGCTTGCTTTGAGATGACAGTTATCAACTATAGCACCTTGCTGCCAACCTTATCACTGGGAACAAAGATTTAATAACGCTTGCTTAAATTCTGTTCTTCATCAGCTCTTCCCTTTGCTTCCTCTTTCTGTTCCATTCCATGCAAGTCTCATTCAGCACCTCTCATTCTGCTCACTAAATCCTTTCTTCGCTTTTATTCAACCTCCTGAGCCTCTTATACCCAGTTGGAAGATGCCACAGAGAACGCATATTGATTTTTTTTTTCTCTCTCTTCGTCTGTGTGGTTGCTCAGAGCAGTGAGTGGAACAAAAAAATAAAAAAAACAAAACAGAAGTCCAGACAGGGAGGGGCGGAGAGAAAGTGACGAACAGTGAGGTGGTATGAGCAGACAAATGGAAGAGCGGAGGGTGTGGAAAGTCACAGGAAGCTTCCAGTGTGTTATAGATGAGCTAAGGGATCCACTTCATCCTTTATTTCTCCTCTCAACTTCTTTGCTTTATATTTACTTCGCCAGCATCTGATTTTGCGCTTTACTTTTTGTGCTTAACCTGTATTGAGCAAACAACTTGCCTTGCTTTGTCCAAATGAAGGAGTTGATGTGTGATCACCTAAATCATTTCCATCTGCCCATCATTTACAGAGCAGCAGTAGGTAAGACGTGTGGGAAGAGGACGGTGACAGAAGATGAAGTGTTTTCATTGTCGCTGACTCGGATTGTTGTCCACTGTTTATTTCGGGATGGATTTCATCCCAGGTTTCCTCCACCCATATCTGTCTATCCATTTGTCTGCCCAGCTATTACGAGCACCACATTCATCCCTCCACCTTCTCCTCCTTATTTCATTGATCCTCTATAACTGAGGCTGTGCTATGCTCTTTGTTTGCTGCTTGCAGAGTCTGCAGAGCGCCACTCTGAGATTTATTTTAAACTGAACTTGGGCAAACATCCAATATTGCGAAAAGGTTCTTCGGACACAGCAACTCGGAAAACCCAGCTTGGTTGACATTATAGTCCTTTGTCATATTTGTTTGTAACATTTGAGGGCATGTTTAACTTTTTTTAATATGAACTTGAAACTTACTACTTTTAAATAATTTGCAAGGCCTCTGTATTTACTTAATGAGGAGTTGTATGGCCTCTGCTTGCTATGGCAGGGCATGCATAAAAAGCAGCATGATGTATTTTTGAGTCAAATCACAGCAGGGTGAGGAGACACACTGGTTTGTGCAGCTGTAATTAGCAGTGACTTTGTTGGATCTTGTTTTGACCTGGCTGTTTGGCCTGAAGCATAAAATGAAGGCAGATACATAAATTTAGAAAAAATCAAATAAATAAATTTCGAAACAACTTAATTTCAAAAGTTTAAATCAAAGGGGGAAAAAACAGCAAAATACACACACTATGTCCTCAGTAACCTAAAATACGCCTGTTTTATCTCGGCTAATAATGCCTAAGAAACTAATTAGGCAGTTTCGTCCACCTCACCTCTCAAAGGTTATAAGGATGCAGCGGGATAAAACATTATTTTTAAATTCATGACGGGAGGGTTCCTATGCAATTTTGAAAAGTCTGGAATTTTATTTAAGTAAATTCCAGATCTAGATGGAAAAAACAAAACTATGAACATAAAATCAAGACATTATTCCCAATGTCCCTCACCTCTTTTCTTCTATGTATGTGTCCTTCCTTCCTTCCTTCCTTATATGCATCTATTCCACCTTTCTTCCTGCAGTCATATATTTCTTCCTTACACATTTTTCCTTCCTCCTTTGTACAATTCCTTCTGTATTTCCTTTCCCCTCCATTGTGTCCATCCTTCCTTATGTCCTACTTTAATTTCAAAGTAGTCTTATGTCTTCTTGGTCGCTTTGCTTCTTTGTGTCCTTGTTCTCTTTCCTTATTTTTTCCTTCCTTTTGTTAATTGTGACATTTCTCCCCTTTCTTTCTTGTCTTCCCCTCTATTTATTGTGTACTACTTTCCTTCCTTGTACCCATATATCCTCCCTTCCTAACTTCCTTATGTGTTAACTTCAACCCTTCCCTCTTTGTATACTTTCAATCTTCTTTCCTTCTTGTCTTTTTCACCCACTTATGTCATCCATCTTCATGCGATTGGTAAAAGCAAACATATGACAAAAAAGGGTTGTAATGTTGCAAAACACACTAATTACGATAGTTACCCCCCCCCCTACCCCCATTTATAAAATTGTGAGTGTCCAGATGACAACCTTGGAGTTATCTGGAAGTTGATCACCTGTGGGATCTAATTGAATAATCATGGAATAACTTAGGATGTAAGTGAATAGAAGTGGCACCCAGAACCTTTAAGGTTTAAAGACAGATTTTGTGGAAAAAATGGGTCAAAATCACACTTTAGCAAAAGCCATCAGATCACTGTTAATTGTCCTCACTTGTATTTCTGCCTTTGGGCAATCTGCTTTTTGTACATCTCAAGCTGTGTTTCATTCAGTACAGATCTAACAGCTCAAACTCTTTCCCCAATTAAACTTATTGCTGAGTTGAGTTGTACTTTTACCTAATCCCAAGTAGGTGTTTGGCAACTATATTCTCAAGCATTTGCCAGTAGGGGATATTGACAGGGCTTGTTTCCTTCACTGGATAGCATCTTAATTAATATGCACTTTTAATTACACAGAGCTGAAAAACACTTAGGGCTACTATTTGGGCATCTTCCTCTGCAATTTATTTATACTGTTTATCTGTTGAATTGGTGAAATGTTATTATTGACTTGAACTCCACAATTTACTTTAGCTGAGAAAAGGAGCCTTCTAAATGCAAGATGTAAAGAGTGGATATACTGTGTGTATATATATGTATATATATATATATATATATATATATATATATATATATATATATATATTATAAATAGAAATGAATTTTACAAAGAACTATTTTTGTCTTACCTCCCTCTGCTTTCTTATGTTTTCTATCTTCTCAGTTCAACATTTATAAAGATTAATGCTTTGGTGTTAATTAGTTTCTACTTTGGCATGCACACTGCGATGCTGCCCATCCCTGACCCTCCAATCAGTTAACAGACATGACAGGCCTTGTCCAATCAGATTAAGGCCAGCGGGACAGGCTTCCTGTGTGGAGCTGTCAGTCAGATTCATTGTGGTCAGTGTTGATGGATGTGAATGGGCCTCAGAGACCTAAATGATTAATGTTTAAAATGTGATTTACCATCATGCATCATATTAGGTGGGGGAAAAAAGAGGGATAAGAGCGAGTGTTGCTCTACATAGCAACACTCGCTATGTAGAGTGTTGCTATGTAGAACACAGCATTATTATTTATCCTGTTGAAACATCTACATTCTTGGTCCTCATTGAATTTTCAAAACCATTCATTAATTTACAAAAGTACTTAAATATTTTAATTAATAGGTAAAGCTTAACAGCTGTATCTGTTGGGCAAAATTCTTTACTTTCATATGTTGGCTACAACCTTTGGTATTTGTTTTATTCTGAGAAGCAGTGGAGATATTTGTAACGGTCAAATCAGTGTAATACTTTGTGTATGTGTCCTGAAGATGAACCTATTACTTGTGTAGTGATCTAATTTGTCATGCTACTGCAGCTATTTGTTTACTGAGCAACAACAGCATTAGAAAAGTTCCAACGTGGGATTTTTGACTCCAACACGAATCCGAGTACCTTGTCTGGTATTTATTGACGTTAATGAAATATGATGACATTTACATGCCTAAAAATGCTTTGACTTTACAGTGTAATAAAGCATCACATTAGATTTCACCAGTATTGCATTTAACTCACTCACCAGTGATGTTCAGGATTCTGCAGGCTCTATAATTCTTCCTTTTCATGATTTGTTTCAAAACACACAGCACTGTCTGCATTGAGACGTATTCCGTCAGTCTTCGGAAAACTTGCATCCTGCTCCAACAGATTTTGTGCTTTAATGCTAGGCTAACATTAGCCAGGGTTGCTAAAAATTAGCTGTGTTAAACACAGACGTGTGTCTCACAAGGGGTGGTGCAGAGATAATTAAAGATAATAGACCAACAGTAGATATCAGGAGTTGAGTCTAGGAACTCATGAATAGCCATGAACTGTTTGCCAAGCAGTTGTTTTCACAGTTTCACACATTTTAATACTTTCAAGGTTTTTCCATTATACTATTACCTAAATTTGAGTTTTGTTTTTTGTCGATATAGGTAGTGTGTTTTATATTTACTATGCTGCTTGATTTATCTGGTGATCTAATTGTGTCAAATGCTGCACTGTCAAATCTGTAGGAAGGCAATGTGAGGAGTGTTACATTCTTATGGCATCATGTCTTATAATTTCACTAAAATGAAAAACTAATACACAATCGGGTGATGGGTGTAATGGTTTCTCCTAAAATACATGCTTTATGCTGTTGCATTTTAAAAGCTGTAAAATCTCCAAAACACTTTCTGGTCATATTTATTGACTCAAAACACATTTACTCCACATTGTCGACATAAAACTTTTATTCCACTGGAAGAAGCTCTTCACACAATGTTAATGTTTTGGCTGATAATTTTGTCCGGTGATGTGCCCCCATCAAAGGACACAATGATGTTTCAGAGTTACATTCAACTGTCTGCCAAATAATGAAGTAGTGCAAGAGTTTTGAAGATTGGTTTTGAAAAGAGAGACGTATAAATTCTGTTTCAAAATCCTGGACAGCAATGATTGTTTAAAAACCTTAACTTTCTAATCTCTGTAATACCCTTTTCCATCCTTCGTTCTCTAAGTGTTGTGTGTTGACCTGAAAAAGCCTAAGACTCATAGAATCTTATTCACTTTGTGCCAGTTCCATCACTCTGTTTCTAGCTCCACCCTTTCTCCCATACCGTCCTCCCGTGCCACCTGCCTTTTCTACTCGTTCTGTAAGACTGCTCTTCTGCCACACCTGAAGTTTTTCTTTTTTTACTAAAGTATTTTGCCGCATCACGCCTCCGCACGCCTCGAGAAACTGCAAACATACCCATCTCACCGGGAACACGGAGCTCTGTGCGGCATCAGAGGCTGACTTCATTTTCGTTCCCACTAGTCTATTGAGAACTCAAAGCGTATACTACAAGATGATAAAGTTATATAAAGAATGTGCCACACAGGAAGCAATGCGTTGAGATGCAGATTTCTCAGAAGTAATCTGAAATGTTTGTCCCAAACTTTTTTCACAACTATGTTTTATGCAATTGTTGCTCTTTGCTGGCTTTTTTTTTTGCCTGCTGCTGTTTCATATCAGTGGCATATCACCTGGGTTTGCATAAACCGATGCTACTGTTTTTATTGGCACCTGTGCAAGCATGACAGGCCTCTTGTTTGAGGGTTAGTTTCTTTTTTTTTATATACCCCTTCCTGTCAGCTTCCTCTTGCCAGATGAACCCCTGAACGCTCTGGTACTTGCATCAACTCTCTCTTTCTAATTCTCCCTCTGTGTTTCACTCTCTTTTCCTTTCCTCTGCTCTTCCCCGCTTGCCATCTCCATCCCTACCAGGGGTTTTTAATTAATGGCGAGCCATGATGCTTATCTTATCAGCAGATCACTCTGCTTTCTATTAACTACACTGACAGAGCTGAAAGGCTGTAGGGGATGGATGACACGCACACACAAACACACCCCAACAGCAGTACACATCAGCACATCTCCCTATGGTTGCATTCTCTTAAGTCAAGACACAAATGAATATAAATAGATCTGCAAATACACAAACACACACAAAGTATAGCAGACACCAATGGGCACTGATACAACTATGCCCACAAAAAAAAACACACATAATGATGCTGTTTTAAACTTGCTACACACCCATCACACACACATAAACAAACAACCTGCCCTGATGTTATCTGGCTCTGTGATTTAAGGAGACCTGTTTGAGGGTCTCTCCTCCTAAATCCCTTAAACGCCTTGGGAATCCCTCCACCTCCTCTCTCACTCTCCTTCAGTCGTGTTTTCATGCTGAAAGAACACTTATCATTTGGCAGATAAAGAGCTGTCCACACTGGAGCTTGCTTTATCTTTGAGAGCCATGTTTACTCCCTGTGAATGTGCCACTTTTTGCAGACATTTCATAAACCGCACTCGCTTGATCCGCCAGAAATGAGAGCGCCGGGGCTTTATTTTCCCCCTGGATGCAAAGTTTCACATCGTCCTTTACCCCATCAATTTTCACTCTCTAGGCAGGTCAGATCGCCCTTTTTTTTCATGTTTGGGTGAGCTGGGCTTGGGGGTAAAACAAATCATTACAGCTTGATGGGAATTACAGAGCCCACATTTTGTCACAGAACTGTAACCACCAAGGCAGAAACGGCAAAATCAATCCTGAAACACTTCAATCGATGAGGGCTGTGAAGTTTCAACATAAGTTTTTTTTTTTTTTATTATTATTATTTATTTTTTCAAATCACTTTAAAAGTAGTGACCAATGGGCAGAGTAGTTATTGGAGAAAATATTACACTATGTGGAGGTAACACTGCCATGCGTGTGTGTGTGCGCACACTTATAATTTCCTCATTTAGGGGCCTGTAGCAAAATAATTATTAGCACAGGATAACACAATAAAGCAGGCAATTTCCTGAGTACTACCAAGGGACAAAACATTTATTTCACTTTGTCCACTGTGTTCAGAGATGTGTAAACGTCTAATGGCTGAAAGTACAGAACATAACTCAACCTGCCCCCTCAGCAGACAGTCTTCTAGCAGCGGTAATACTGTGCTGTGCATTTTTTGTTGTTGTTTGGTTCTTGCTTATATAACAATACATTTTTAATTACACAGGCGACAATTAGCTTATTCCTTTTGTAGTTCGGAGGTAGTTCACCAATGTTTTTTTTTTTTTTTTTTTTTTTTCTTAAAGCAGTGTACATAATTATGATCTTGACTAGCCCACTTGTTTCGTCTTGCTTAACACATCAAATGAGTTTTACATTCGTGTTCCAGAAGCGAATATGAGTCAGAAAATGATCATGTATGTTTTTAGGGTTCCGAGGCCTTTTTGAATGAAGTCCTCATCTTTGATCTAAGATGGAGCTGAGGAAATGGCATGAGTTTTTTTTTCTTTTAATTCAATTTTTTTCCTTACCATTTATTTCTAACTGTTGAAGTCGCTACTTGTTTAACCTGCTGGGCTCATTGTTTTATCTATCATCTCCTGTGTGTCGGATGGAAATGAGCGTGTTTTGGTAGACTGCTCATTCATCAAGTAATGTTTGCGATTTAAGTCCCACTGTGTTGCTTTCTTTGAAGCACTCTGCATTTGTTTGACTAAAGAGAGGAATAGAGATTTTTTTTTTCTTTTTGATTTCCTGAGTCTCCTTGTGTGTGCTGTGTGAACATGGGAGTGAATAGCTGAGTCTCCAGCTTTTGTGATGTTGGGAGGAAAATCTGTGAATCACTTGGACCTGTCTCAGGTAATCTCTTGTGTTTCAGCTGGATGCCTTGTTAATGTGCTAAAGAAATCAAAGTGCCTCTGTCTGTTGCTCCGCAGAGAGTTTGGGTGGAGAGATCCGGAGCTGCCAGAGGTGATCCAGATGTTACAACACCAGTTCCCATCGGTGCAGTCCAATGCTGCAGCTTACCTGCAGCATCTGTGCTTCGGAGACAACAAGATTAAAGCTGAGGTATGCTAGTTTTGTCGGACGCGTGTGCGCTTGTTGTCTTTTAGTTTTTGGTGAAGTTTTGATAACTGATGCTGCATAGACAGGAAATCTAAAATGAATGATAAAAAAAACAAACATGAAAATCTGTTGACAAGAAAACAAGGGAATGCTGTCTTCTAAAGATTACATAGAAAAAGCATTGGAGGTTTATTATTCACCAGTCAATTCTCTAGTGATTTTCTACATAATAACACTTAACACAATTTCCATGCTGAAAATGTACATTTTACTGAACTGGATATATTGAAACAATAAGGTTCAATTGAATCTAGAGGTGGTGGCTTGTCTCCCAGAAGCAATTTCTTTAATATTCTTTAAAACAGCCTTTAATAAAACTGGAGGTGCTAAAAACCAATCATACTGCCTCATTCAAATTCTCTAAATTTCAGATCTCTAGCTCTCCTACCTCTGTTACTTCTTAATATACACTTAGCACATTATTATCCCTCTTATTCTGCCTCAAACATTTGATTCACCAGTAAATGTAGGAAGGGTTATTGATGCCTTTTTTCTAAGTATATAAAATATATTTTTGAGAAGAATGCCTATCTCATTAGAAATAAATTGGTGCACCACACTAATCTATTGTGTGCTGCACTGACTTTATAAACTTTTACATATGGTTATTTGAAGCTGTGCATGTACAACTGAAAACAGATATTTACAAACACAATAAAAAGGAGATGCAAGCTTTTTTCTCAGTGTTAGACTTGAAAATCTGACAAAAAACTTTCCAATTTAAGTCTGTTAGAGGAAGCAAAATTAGTTCTGTTTCCTAAATGACAGCAAAGAAGGGAGATAACTTCTCAGAAGTCTCACAATAATCTGATCTTTGGTTCTGGTAAACCTTTTGGACAAGTCAGGTATTCACATCTCTTTTCCACACTGTTCATAAGTTTTCTGTTCTTGAGATTTGGGTCTCTGCAAAAACATTCCCTTTTCTGTTCTTAAGTCACTGTATAACCAATTTGGTGGTAGATTTAGGGTCGCTATCCTTTTACTTAAAGCTAATTGTCTTGAAATGTTGTCTCTTACAAAGGCTTAACATCTTTGTCTGTGCTTTTGCAAAATGTTTGAAGGCATATTAATTTTAAACTTCAGAGTTTAAAGAAAGTGTTAAAAATTCTCTGTGTGATGTCAGATAGTTTTGTTTGGTACTGTGTATGTGTAAATAGCCAGTTTCAGTTGTAAATAAGCATTAAAGAGACTCTAGATTCACACTTGATATAGTGGTTATATTTAAAACCAGTGAAAAATAATTTTAAACCTTTGATGAATGAAACAAACTTAAACATATAAATTGGAAGGCATAGCTTTAATTCAATTACTAGTTACTACTGCCCACCTACACACATCCACAGACATTTTCAGGTACAAAAATGTAATCACTTTTAATGCATCACATTTCATTGCACTCCCACACACTGTTCCTTGCTACTCTGAAAGAAACACAAGTATTTTTTATTTATTTTTTTAATTGATGTAATTACTGCCGGAATTCAAGTATTTAATGCAAATGGTTTAAATGACTTTTGTGTACCAATATATCAAGAGGCAACAGTGCTATTAACCATATTTGTAAAAGATGAGAAATCTTTTAGTATGAATCACACGCATTGAATCTGTACAATGCAGTATTTGGTGCATGTTGATTAAAAAAACAAAAAAAAAACAGATAACTTGTCACAGATCTTCACCAAGTTGAGCATTCAGGTTCACTCATCTCGTGAACAGACATTAATTAAAAAAATCACATTGACTAATGAGTGCCAAGCTAGATATGGGATATTAAATTGGTTAAAGATCCATCCAGTGAGTGGCTACAAGAACATACTGTATATCTATGCTGTGATGTCAGTGAAAATTATTTGGTTTACAAAAGCAAACTTTACCCTGAAAGTAAACTATTCCAATTACTGTTTTAACTTTAAGCTTTATGTCTTAAAATACATTTTCAGAAATAACCTACACCTCAACTTGGTGTAGGTTCAGCAGATGCAGTGAAATATAATTTGTAATATTTGATGCTTCTGTCTAATTAAAGCTTTCTAAATATGCCCCTTATGACTGAATCTAGACCTATTGTCAAGATTTTAACCAGGATTAAAGATTCAAAATTTATGTCATTTCTTTGAGCAATTTCGTATAAAAGGTTAGGACATGAGATCCTTTCTGAGGTAAAGTCGAACAAAATCCCTGTGTACTGTACAGTAGACACAAATGGCCTGTACACGTTTGTTTGTACAGGTCATTTGTGGGATGGTTAAGACTGAATCGCAAGTTTAACTGAACATGTGACCACACCTATTCTAAATGGCCTGCTTCTTACCTGCAATTTGAACAAAAAAAATCACACCGTGTTCTTTTTAGAGATAATTCCCTTCTTTTTTCTCTGTTCAAGAGAAAGACAATGGTTGTGGTCCTTGCTGCTGGCAACAATTTAACATAGAGAACTTCCATTGATTACCTAGATTAGAAAAACTCAAGCGGTTTGTTCAGATAAATTGAGTTTTAACACACCTTGTCTCGGTTGACTTTGAAAGCATTTTCCCAAAAGACTGAACCCAAAACTGAACTCTGAGTATTTTATATGATTCCTGTTAAATATCATTAAAGCCTACAACCGACTGTATAGTCATACATTTTCAGTGAGAATGCTTTACTGCATTCTCATGCATTAAGATCCTGTTTATGTTTTTCGGTCTTTAACTACTTCTGCTAACTTTAACCAATTTTACAGATTCATATATTAAACGTTCTTCTATATCTTTTACTAAATTTTACTATTGTACTTTTTGAAATATTTGCGCTTTTGTGCAAATTTCAGTCACATTGAAATACATTGAAATTGTACAAAATTCTGCTAAAATCTTCTGCTTTTTCACTGGTTACTACTTAGGTCTAGATTCAGTCAACATAGAAACTCAAACCTTTCAACAAGTCACAAGACTGTAAACTATCTTCAAATGTTTTGGCTTTTGAATGTCTCTTACAGTTTTTCCACAATTGCAATTTAAGTTTTACGCAGATTTTTGAACGTTTTCAGGTTTACAATGTAATCCTATTGTGGAATTTTACCATTGTACTTTTTCAAACATTTTACTATTGAACTTTTTCAAATATTTTACTATTGAACTTTTTCAAATATTTGAGGTTGTATACAAAATTCTGCTTCTGCTGAATTATGTAAGTTATACAGCAAAAAGTTATATTTTGCTGTATAACTTGCTATAAAGCAAGTTTTACAATTTACAACTGTAAAATTACAATTTACAATTGTAAAAGTTTTTTTACCCTAAAAAACAACTTTTTGAAATAAGAGTCTAAAAAGTAGTTGTTAAAGCATTTTTTTCTGGATTCTAAGTTTGTTGTAATCCATTTTTTTTTGGTTGCTAGATCAGTATAAGAAAGTAAGAATCCTCTGGACTTTCTTAGTATGTTCCCATTTTTAAATTTCCTGTTCTGGAAGTAGTTTTAATGGATTCTAAGTTAGTTTAACAGCCAGTTCAATATGTGTTCAATATTTTAAAATCTGTTATTTTCTTCACTAACACCCAGAAATAAGCACAAGGGAGACAATCTCATCAGATAACAGCCATTTATTTTCTAGCCATGTGACAATGGATATTATTACTTATTACTACAAATAGCCCCTTTGCTTATTGAGAAATAAGATATTATCACAGATTAACATGTACACAATAACTTAAATCCCCAAATAATTCAGCTGTAAGTCAGAAAATGAATCAACTGAAAATTGAAATTTAAAGATTAACGTGAACTTTGTGATTTTATGATGCTGGAACATTTAACCACTATACAGACACCTAGCTGTCTAGGGTTTTTGATTATTTAATTGTGTCATCTATCCACTGCTTATAGGCACAGACGTCCATGAAAGCAGTTGGTGCATTGAGTGCATACAATGCATCTCCAGTGAAAACACAAACGCCATACAGCCTGTTCTTGAACACAATTCCTCCACCAGAGTCGCCCTGTCACAGAAGCAAAGCTGTTAGTTGTTATGCTGTTGTTATCCGGTAAAACAGAAACAATGTCTAAATTTTGTGCAGAAAATTGTTTAAAGACTGACGTACGCGAGACATGTCCTTCTTGGAGCTTCTCACACTGTACCATTTCTGGAAACGGTACCTAAAGTCCTGGTCTTTTGCCAGTATCTTTTCCAACTTTTCATGTTTAGCAATCTTAAACTCTGCGCACTGAAGATCATCTGGGCGATGTGAGACTGTAGAGGAAAAGCAGCATAAACATGTAAGGTCTGTTTAAGAGTTGACACATTTTGCTCAGGATATCACCTTGTTATCTGTGGTTATTAAACTGCAGTATGTTACTTGTGTAAAATGTATTTTTTACATTTGTGTCAAAACTGCCACTATGTCCACATGGTTAAAATGAGACGGATAATCTATGATAAGCTTGATCTCCACCACCTCCTCCCTGTTGTCCTAGTTGTCTGCAGAAATGCACCACTACAAGTCAAAAACAACCAAACAGATCCAAGAGGAGGGCCTTGGCGCTGTCAATCAGTGCTCATGTACACCCTGGTCACTTTGTGTGCTTGTTCAAATTTTCAGGCTAAGCTCACAGTTTTCTCAGAACTTCCTATTTCAGCTTTAAGCTGTTTATCTCAGAGAGTTTTTGAGGATCAAAACTTTAACTAACTTGCTAAGTTCAGCTTCAGCAGAGAGTCTAAAAACAGATTTGAATAATCTGAATCATCATGAGGTAATAACAAACACAATGAGAAACATGAACATTCATCTCACTTCTTTTGTTAAAAAAGCCAACTTGTGTTGATCCATAACCTGCAAACTGAACCTTGGTGCCGCTGAAACACAATAAAAACAAAACTAAAAATAAGTCACATTAAGAAAGACAACTAATTCTGGGAGACCAGAGCTTAAACATTTTCCTGAATGAACTTTGCCTCATCTGGCAGATCAAGAACGAAGTTTTTAGTTTTGAGAAGATAAAACTTACAGTAGAAGAGTATCTGGACAGTCAGGCAGTCTGATTGGTTGGATTGTTGTTTTGCTCTGCAACTTCAGAAGCATGATGTCATGTTCACGACCGTTGCTGTCTCTATATATCTCAGGTTGAGCGATTGTATAAATCAACTTTGTAGCACTTTTAGGATGAACTCCTACATGTACCTCATTAAACCTATGCAAAAAAAGACACAATTGTTAAAGAAACAGTCAGTTATTGGTGATTTGTCAGTAAAGCTTTTCCTCACTCACCATCCTGGAGCGTACTCCCAGCAGTGAGCTGCAGTGAGAACCCACTGATCACTGATCAGAGATCCTCCACAAAATTTTTCGTCTATATAATTATGTCTATAGACCATCACATGATAGTGTCGCTCATCATCTCTACAGTTCTGACCTCCAATGACTCTCTTCTGCAGAGACGCTGAGCTCACTGCAACACCTGTAGATGAAAGTTTCTGTTGTTAGCTAAGTAAATCCACACAGTAGAAATAAGGAACCAAAATGACAACTGCATAATGAAAAAAACATAAATAAAACACAGATCAACATAATTCATAGTATTTAGAGCCAGTGAAAGTGTGTTCGACTCACCCAGCCCCAGTAGCAGCAGGAGAACCTTCAGCAGAGCCATTGCTAATCCAGCTTCCTGTGAATGTCTGCAGTCCTGCAGCAGCTTTTGAACTCTGTTCACAACTTCCTGCTGGACAGGAAGCCACCAATCACAGGATGGACACTGATCTCTGCCAGGCTGGCTGAGCCGCCCGTAACATGTTAATCACAGTTCTCTAGGCTCTCTGTACATCTAACAGTTTTTATTTCTGTCTCTGTCAGTTTCAGTCCAAATGTTTTCATGACAAAGTACAGAGCGATGTGAGCTGAGGATTTGTAGGATTCCTAAAATTTGGCTGATTAAAAGGATAAAACATGGCAGAGTTACCACTGTCTGAAATTCATGTCCTTTGGAATTATGAAAATATTTAATAAGCTCAACTTGACAAAACCTGAGACTGATTCACCTTCACCAAAGCACCTACTGCCAGATTTCCAGTAAACAGCTTTTTGGTGAATGTCTTGCTAAAACTCAACAAGATCCCAGTATGCTAGTGGACTTTGTTATTTGATAAAGTTGTGCTTGTGGCAGTCTGCTACAGCATGTAGAGATAAGACAGCAGACATATTTTATATCACTATTTCAGGTCATTTGGTCGAAGTTCTCACTCAGGCCAGAAATCTACATTTAAAACAGGAATTTTCACATCATATTTACCATTGACTTGCATGGAGACTTCTATTCAAGATATCTACAATGAATTGTGCACAATGTGCATTTCAGATATTTACAATTAAATTATGACTAGTCATAAAGTAAATTCAAGATATATCAATTTTAGTTTTGACTAGTCATAATTGTAATTAATGATATCTTGAATGACACCATAATTCAAGATATTTTAAATACATTTTTGGATAGGAGATATGTAGTTTTGACTTGCAAAAGTTTAATTGTAACCTAGATATCTTAAAAGAAAATAATGACTTTGCAAAACTAAATTTGAGATATCTTGAATTGTAATTTTGACTAGTCAATGTTTCAGATATCTCCAAATGAATTAGAGATATCTTGAATTACACAGCTTTTCTATTTTAAGATATCTTAAATTAAGATTCTGACTAGTCGGAATGGCATTACAGATATCTTGAATATGTATTCTGCATAGTCAAAACATCACTGACATATGTACCATTTTGAAAGTTTAATAAAACAATGAAAACAGATGTTTAAAAATGCACCACTTTCATGTTGAAAATGGTTTGACAGTAGCACTTTTAGCTTTAAAAAAATTGAGGTAGATTTGAGGTTATCACCTGTCCACTGAAGTGGGCATCATGCAACAGTGGCAATATTTTGACAGGTATTTATTGATATCGTTATTCTGATTATAGATCTACAATATGCACCATTTCCTGCAAATATTTTGGCTTCAACAACATTGACATATTTTAGTTCTTAAGTTGAATATTTATGGGGAAAAGTCCCCTGTTGCCATTTTAATTTGTAACAAAGTTAGGCTTTATTGCGGTTCTTAAAAATAAACTATTTTTTATTTATTTGAATGTTTACGTTACATATATTCATTCCAAACTGACCATGATGGAGTGACTTTAAAGACCAATGCATTAAATCCCTTCTCTTACATACTTTTAATTAATTAAAACCTTTAATATAAGGTCTGTTGTTTTTTGACAAACGCTGAAACACAATAGTTAGCTTTCTTTATATGCAAGACAATTTTGCACATTAACTTAATATTTAGCTCTGCGCAAGCTACCTGTAAACTTAATATTTAGCTAGCTAAAAATAAATATTTAGCTAATTCAGAGTTTCACACCTAGTGTGTATGCTAAATGCGTGGCTTGCTAAATAAAAACTTTGTTCGAAACTGTGACATTTACCAATGAATGAATAACAAAATGAACCTCCATTTTTTTTCTCTGTCTACAGGCTAAATAACCCAAATTGTTGCTGTTAATTTGTGACTGTAATTTTATAACATGTTCGAGATTATTCCTTCTCCAGATTGGTTTGTAGTGTATGAGTTTTAGGAAGAGAAGAATCGGGACAGAACGCCCCGTGTCCTAACTTCGACATCCAAAATGGCGGGACTGGTGAATGTTTAGGAATTTGTGCTGCTAAAAAGTACAATTACAACAACACAAAAAATATTTTAAATGTACAGTAAAGGTATTTTTGCTTTCCAAAGTCATCGTTGGAGATATGACTGTTCAAATTTGTTTTGTTATGATTTGTTGAATACAGAGCAAAATTTGATGTAATCCCACATATTCAGTAGAGTGAAACAAAAATGATTTCAATACTTTACTTTTGAAAACTGATTTCTTTTCTCAGTTTTTGCAACAGAAACACAGCATTTCCAAAATGACAGCAAATACACATTAAAATGTACAAATGTTAAATTTAAAAGTCTGTGATTTGACTAATTAGAAACATGATTACATATAAAAGTTAGTTTGGTATAAAGTGGAGCTAATGTGCTAACAAAGATCAAATTAAGGACAAACATATGGCAGATATATATAAAAAATGGAAAAAAGCCCTGATTTTATATTGTGAAAAGTAAAAAGACTAATGGAACTAAAATGTCCTTTTTAAAAGAAACTATGAATCTTGTGACTTTATACCAAAATGTTACAAGAAATTTATAAGGAACACTTTGTTTTGGACAAAACGACTCTTTGTCTTTTCTTTATCCATTTTATCTGCTCCCATAACATTTAATTTTGGCGACAGTCAAGGAGAGGGAGCAGAATGAGGGGAAAATAAATCTGAACTCGCACTACAATTTTTGCTTTACTTGGTGTCACCCCTAAGGTGATCTGAGTGTGGCCCAGTGCTAGACTGTGAATGTAACTCTGTATCTGTTCCATTTGTATGACCTGTAACATTTGATCATTTTCTGCGTTAAAGCCTGTTTTATATTTAACCAAATGACTGTGGGGTTTTAGTTGGGGTCCCGATTCATAAATCACTTAAATCAATTTTAGCAATTCATATATCAAAATGTTCTGCTTCTTCTTCTGAATTATGCTATATCTTGCTAAATTTTACTATTGTACTTTTTCAAACATTTTACAATTGAACTTTTTCCACATATTTCAGGTTTTATACAAATTTCTGCTTCTGCTGAATTATGCTACATCTTAAATTTTACTATTTAGCAAAAGATTTCTACCATGTATGACTGTAGCTTTGTTCTGCTTTTTTCCCTATTTCTTATGCTTTGTTCTGCTCTTTCTTACATATTCTGCAGCAATCATTTGGCAGATTTGCCTTCTGATGGCTGTTTCTCTAGGAACAGCATTTTTTTCTAGTAAATTTTTTCTAGAGCCTTATAGTGCAGAATTTCTTCAAATGACCAATAATTGTTTAAAGATTACAGAAATTTAGCAGAATAATACAAATTATATATATTTTTTATTTTATCAAACTTTTTTTATGTAGTATTTGATAGATATTCACCTTAATCTGCTTTATAATTGGAATTTCATAGCATTTACTATAATATTTTGTATGTGTATGAAATCAGAAATATTTCACTCAAGTTCAATAATTGTCTGTGTGCAATGATGTTTCTATGTTTTATCTAAATGCTATATTGTCACACATTTTAATATATGACAGAAAATCATAACTAGGAAGTAGATTGCTATGTTCAATGTTCTTGATTTGTAGGACAAAGAGTCTAGGAAACTCAAATGTTTGCAACTCCTACGTTTTTGTCTTTGACCCTGATCAAACAAAACGTCTGCTTTGAAAAGAGAAGCAAAGAGGTTTCTTTTTTTTTTCTTTTTTACTTTATTTCTTAAAACAAGTAAGTAAAATCTCTGTGCTAGCTTTTCAAAGCTATGAATTTTCTTATTGGTAATCCAAAGACTCTTTTGTTTCCTGTCCTCAGAGCCTTATTGGGCAGCTGTAGGTTATTACTCTGGTTGCCCCAGTTTAGAATTGTCAAGAGAGAAATGTTAGCCAAGAGTCAAAAACCCAATTAGCCCATGGTTGAAAAACACTAAAAATCAGTCGGCCTTGGAAAAATGTCAGGTAAAAAAAACAAAAAAAAATACCCTCTTGCTGTCTGCAAGGATGCCAGAAGACGATGCTATTCAAACTTTTTACAGCCTTTAATTTGATTGTCTTCAGAAAGAAAGCTATCCGACCAGTTCTGTAGGACCTGGATGTTTTAAACATGTCCTAGTTATTGAGACACTGCTTTATGTTAAAATCAATAAAGCCGTTGGTGTAATTAAACAAGATACCAAATTTTATATTTTATTTTGGTATGCTGTGATTTCAAATGTTTTATTTTACAAAATAACTTATTTTATTTATTCTCTCTGCAAATAAAGTTTCACATTTAGGTCAGGACTTAAAACTGTGGTCATGTGTGAGTCATAGTTTATATACTTACTATGCATAGTTCACATGTTACATTGCGCTTCCAGAAACACACTGACAGCCATGTTGCTATGGCAACGATAAACAAACCACAAGCTTAGAACAACCTCACGCCTCATTCCTATCTAACTTATAAAAATTTTGTATTACAGCTGTTAAGTCACAATTTTTGAGTACTGTACTCACCTCTGTGTAATACTAAGATAAATATCAGATATTTACTTTAGTGCTTATTGCCAAACTAGCTACAACATGTTGCATGTGTGCATGTTACCTTGTGTACTTATTCTGCCAGTCACGAGAACATCGTTATTCACATAAAGAGTTCCTTTGCAAATCCATTGAAACATTGATTGCATGTGTTCATGGATTTCAGGCCTCAAAATTCGTTCATGGTGTGCACACACACTTTATGTTCACCAAGATGTGAACTATATCATAGTTTGAGATCGGAGGCAGCTTGTACACATCGTCTTACATGTTCATTCTCCGTCTCATGCAGATCTATCCCAACAGCAGTGATTTACTGTATCTTTTACTTGCACATTGGTGAAGAATATCCATATACTTTCTATCTGTTGGTCTCGAAGCCACAGTTTCGAGACCACTTGCACTTGCACAAAGCTGCAAGTGCAGCACTTGCCTACCAAGATGGCGTGGATCACTTCCGGTTCAGATTTGTGGGAACTTTCTGTAGAGATGTAAGAAATTCAATAGAGTCATTAGTTTTGAGCAGTACTGTGAAATTTACAGAACGTTAAAAGATGTGACATATGCTTTAACTATCTGTATGATGTTTGATAGAATGTAACTGAAGCATCCTTTTTAAAGCATTCTGCTGTCCCAGACTCTGCACCATGTGTTTCCAATTTCCACGCTTTATGCTTGCCACATTCCCAACCGTCACCTCTGCTAACTGTTACCAAGCAATGTTGTCGCTATGGGTTACCGACAGGTGTGACCGCTGCCGAATAGCAGAAGGCAAAGACAAATAAATATGCACCTCTAATCTCTGTTAGATGAAATAGAATAAAAAATGCACATGTTTTGGCATTTCTTTTAGCTTTTTGCTAGGTCTTTTCCTAAATAACGTATTAACCCTGCCACAAACATAAAGAGGAGAAGTAGGTATACCTAGATGAGCAAACTCTTATGTAAGTTGTAGTTTTAAAAAAAAAGGACAAGTTCCTTAATTTAGGTGTTTTATGTAATAAAAGTACATTAAATCTGTCCTGCAGTGTATAGAAAACATCCAACAGGTTCTACACTGTCATTTTTGTCATTAAGAACAAAAACAACAGGTTAAAATAGAAGCTTTTTAAATCAAATTTAAGGTAGAAAAAAGCATTTAGTGGCAGCTATTACTTGCATCACTTGATTAAATAGTCATCAGGAAGTTTGACCAGATATATAAAAGCAAATATATCAGAGTAACTGCATAAAAATAGAGCCATTTCAGATACTGCAAGTGTCATTTTGAATGTCAAATCTTGAAATTCAGAACAGTTAGTTAACGGTTAGCAATTAGTGAATGACTGAAGCAAAGTTACTTCTCTAAAATTAATCTGGCTGTACATCTTGGCATAGAGAGTTACATCTAAAAGAACAGCGTTTGGAAAAAATATCCAGTGCCAAATAAGTGTAAAAATTGCATCCATTGGGAGTTCATCATCTTATTGGTTTTGATTTTAATATTTTTGGTCACAGTGAAAAGAGACACTAAATTTCCACAAATCACACAATTTATTAGTAATACTGCAAACAGATTCCATAATTTCATCATCTTAATAGTCACATTTTTAAAAAGCACTGTTCATGAAAGCTTCACAAAACAATACCAGCTGATCAGTAATCTGTCCAAGCAGCACTGGCATGCAGGTGTAAAGCAGGAAGCAAGAAGCATTAAAAGTATTTCAGCTATTTGGAATGACCTAAAATGCTCAACTGAGTGGGCAGCAACATTTATAGATTGAGTTAAAAGTATTATTTGACAGTGCAACTCTATGCAGAATAATAACCTGTTTAACTTCTGACAGTTGATGTGAAAGTGGCAACAGTGAGAAAATGCCCTTATGCTAATCTGACTTTTAGTTAGGTGGTAAATTACTGTATTTTAACTGGGCAGATCAGGAGTTAACCATACTCAGCAGTTTCAAGCACAGCATTTTTATTAGTTTCTAATCTGCATGAACATGTCTTCAGTTCCTAATGTAAACAGTTCTTCCTTGTGATCCAGGTCAACATTAGTCATAAGAAAGAAACAGCTTGTGGCAGTGGTTGCACTAAGAACTGGTGATAATCAGCGACTATCTTAGATGTGAGGCCATTGGTCAGCAGCCTGTTGGGTGATACAAGGGGACAATGCCCTAGCAATGTACAATAGAAAAGCTTTAAAAGGAAGAAAAAGAAGTCAGAAGTGTTGCAAAACCCCAGTCAAAGCCCACATGAGCTCTATAAATCCTCTTGAAACTTCATCTCCTGCCCAGATTTGATTTAAGATTGGATTCTGGAGACCGGAGACCACTGCTTGACTTTAACGTGTTTTTTCTTAGGACACGTCTTTGTTTACAGTACATCTTAAGTGTTTGTCGGCTGTAGGACTCACCCATGGCTCATCGTCCTCAAGGTTGTCATCCAAAATTATGTCGAACATGGCCCTATCTAATTATTCCTCAATTCACTAAATTTGCCATGTATTCATACCTGAACAAAACGGCCCCAAACCATAATGTTTTCACCTCATTTGAGGAATTTTGACATAATAGTTTATGTATCAGAATGTCTATATATTCATAAATATCTAAATCTACCCAACTGGTGTTGTAGAAGGACACACTGTCACACTACACACACAAGTTATTTTCTGCGTGTCATGATCAATATCTGGTGACAGTCACTGGGAGAATAATACAGAAGTGATATAATGATGATCGAAGTAACTTTGAAAAATCTGACATTTTTATTCATTTATTTTTTTGCCACTTGCAGTCCAACTCAAGAGAGTGGGGGACAAAACCCTGAAGCCATAAAAATACCAGTTTCTTCTTTACCATTTTGTGATGCCTTGCAATAGTTAATTTATCCATCTTTCAACAAGTCACCTGGTGATAACAGCTGCCTGTCTTGGTGATTAGCCCTACACCCCTGTTGATTGGACCAAACACATGCTGTTTAGACTCTTTGACTCCCTGTGGTTGATAAAAATCCCTGCAGTGGAAAAGTGATGTAGGAGGATTTAAAAATCAACATAGGAAGAAAGCCTATGTTAAGAACCATAGAGTGCAGGCAACATGTGTTCTACCATGGGCGGAAAGCATTATGTGTCGCACCATAGGGGGAAGGCTTTATGCGCAACGCCAGATTGCCCTCATTGTGCTTCCCACTGGGCTAATAGCATCAGCTGTTTTGTCCTCTCAGAGATTCAGGGCATAATCATAAATTTTTACAGATTGGTTTGCTCAATTCTCTAAATTTGGGAACGTTTGCGACTTTGTGTGTATTTAGCAAAATGTATTCTGTTACACGGATAGCAAATATAGTGAGGCTGCATCTGGTGTTAATTGGTCATGCTTTCTCACTTCTTTTTTAAAAGAGGAAATGTTGCATTTTCCATCTGTCACAGATTCAGCATCACATGGAGTGTCATATCAGCAGAAAATAATAACCTGCCACCCGCCAAGTCTCCAACTGGATCTTTAAACACCCTTGTCTATTTTAAGTAAACATCCCATACACCACTTTTTGAAGATTTCGATAATAATTTTGGACACTTATTTAATAACAGGAAAATAACAAAACTGTGAACAAATCATTTTTTTTCACTTAATTTATTTGTATTTAAATTGCTGACTAATAAACGTGCAATGACAGCAATTACAATTTATTTCGAAATCCAGCTGTTCTTTTGGTCTGCAATCATAGAAAATGCACTACATCAAAATTTAGTATTTTTAACTGCAAATTAGCTGATATTTACCAAATTATGAATTTATCTAATTCTAACATAAAAATTGCAAACTCACAACACAGAGATCAATTTAATGTGGCACTTTGTGACAAACTAATTATACCCTGAAAGCCTCACATACAAAATATGCCAAATAAATCCCTTGAATTCAAAGGGACTGTAGATTGTATCATTGTTTTGTTGATTTTTTTTTTCTCCAGTACTTTGTGTGACCCTGACAGTAGCAGATGCAAAAATATCTACTCCCATACGCATACTGAGTTGTACTGTAATGGCACAGCATAACCTGTAACCTAGTTAAATCTTGGACAAATCTGAATATTTTGCACAATGTCATTCAACCAAAACTCTTAGAAGAACATGAGTACTTATTGTTTACCTTCAACATAGGTTCTATATTCTGGACATCTACAATTATGTGAAGAAATATAATAAATTGAGAAGATATTTGTTGTCAAATCAAAAAAAGAAAAATAAGAAAGAAGCATGTCAAATCAGGAAGGTATTTAAAAGCAGAAAGAGATTCTGATTTTTATTTTACTAAATCAAAACTCATTTTCATTCCTTCATCAGTGTAATTAAGTGTTAGTTTTGCCATGGCAAAGCCATTAGCTGTGTCATGTTATGTTTAATTAGCCCACATTGGGTTGTTAATCTGATTGGCGAGAGTGGCAGATACTGAAGGCTAATTACACACATATATACATACACTCCTGCATGCCCACCCCCACAAGCAAACACACACACAATTCTATAGATAGCTCTGTGGACTCTGTTTACTAAAAGGGATATGCACACTTTTTACCATTGCCTTCATCTCAAATCTGACACTACTCCATGTTTGTTTACATTTCAGAAAGAAGGAAGTCGTGCTCATGGTCTTATTCAGAGGTTTTTGTGTTTTCTGCAGTGGTTCTTGGGGCAGTGCCATCACAAGCGAGGCTTTAAACAAGTTGCTCAAAGGGTTTGGTGTGTTTATCGCAGTGAAGTGTGGAAGCAAATGTCACACTACCTAAAAATGTAACAAATGTTGCAGTTTTAGTCCCCAGTCATACAGAGTACTGATCTATATCAAAAACAAATTTATATAAATCTGACTTTGCATTATAGCTGTATCTAATGCCTTGAAATTGGCCTCCGTCTTTTTAAGAACCTCCTATCCTTTCTAATACTTTGTAGACAGCAGCAACTTTGATGGTGCCAGTGTAAGTTTGTGTGTTAAAGCCAATGATTATAGAAAATTTTGGTACCATTGTAGATAATAAACTTTCTTAGAATTCCATGCAGATTACACAGATGAAAAGTTTAGGTAACAACTCTCTTTTGAGGGATTTGAGAAGCTTTAATAACTGTAAACATAGTAAGAATTTATTATAGGTATGTTATTCAGTGTTCTTTCCTTTAAAATAACATCTTGGTAGAGCAATATTTATGTTGAACATCAAAAGGCACTGAATCAGGTGATCAGTCAGGGCAGTAAAATTACTGACTAAATAAGACTCTCACTTCAGAGATTATATAATTAATGCATAAGAAAGACACTCATGTTTATAAATACTTTTTTCATATTCTTAACTCATTGTTTTAATTGAGGTCATTTGTTAGAATACTGTACCTTTGTGTGGAAATATTGCTTTTATTCCTTCAGTTGTATTTTTTAAACAAGAAAATAATATTTCACTTCCACCAATGCTGTTAAATATTCTTTTTTAATTTTTTATTTTTCAGATATAAATGTGTTTGTTTGTTTATACAATTTGAGCTTTTGTGATTAACCTTTTATTTTTTTGTGGCTGTGTTCTTTGTACATTTAAGGATGTATTTACATGGAATTTTCTTGCCAGATTTCTAATTAATGTACATTTGTTACATAAATTATATTATCTACTATCTTCTGTTTTCACATTTGAAGACTTCCACTTATTGGTGGTTATTTTTAATCGTTCATGACAAAATAATCTTAATGAATTTTAACTGAATCTATGTCTTTAAATCTCAGATCCGTAGGCAGGGAGGCATCCAGCTGTTGGTTGATCTGCTGGATCACAGGATGAGTGAAGTTCACCGGAGCGCCTGTGGAGCATTAAGGAATCTGGTGTATGGCAAAGCCAATGATGAGAACAAAGTGACCCTGAAGAACTGTGGGGGGATTCCTGCTTTGGTCCGTCTGCTTAGGAAGACTGGGGATGTGGAAATCAGAGAGCTTGTAACAGGTACAGTGTTTGCAATTAACTTGTTTTTCACCTCCTGGCACTGGTGCTAGGTATGCTCCAGAATGACAGCAGCCTTAGGAGAGGATATAATTGCATGTGTTTGTGTGTGTATGTGTGTGTACAAGACTTTTCAGCTTTATATTAACACATTGGTATTTTCATGGGAGTGTATGAAAATAAACTGCATGCAGATGTATGGATTTGCTAAATACTGTATATTAACTTGATCCTTACTGTACCTGTTTATTTTGACTGCAGTCACAACCTCCCAGTCAGGCAATTGTTGGCAGCACAAAATGTTAAACGAATGGGTAATAGTCTGGTGTTCACCTGAACTCCAAACTCTCAAAATCGATATCTTAGATGAAGCAAAACTCAGAAAGACCCCACCTTATGGCACCAAGTGCATTACTGAAATCATGACTTGAAAACCCTCACAGCACCTTTACATGTTCTTTGACTATGCTTCTAAATGTTTGATTCTGTTTTAGTAGAGAAAAAAAAGATTAGTTTTGTGTAGCATAACTTAAGACAGACATATATGTATCTAGTAAAATCCATGCATCTTTACATAAATGTAATCCCATTACTTGTATATATTTTTTACTTGATAAATCCTTGTCAGTGATTGCTAACTTTTGAAGCTGAATTATTTTTTTGAGGAATTAATTCTATTCATCTTTAACAGAATTAAAATAGTTCAGAGAAGTTTTCCAAGAAATATGTGCAAACAAAAGGTGTTTAGACTCCCATACAGACATTGCATGACCTCAGACAGTTCAGTGAGTGTTATTTTCAGATTTCTTTGAGATTTTCTATTTTTATTTTTTTCCTTTCCCTCTTTTCTTTGTTGTAATGTTTATAGTTTCGGAAAGTACTATTAAAGCAGTAGCTACGTTCTTTTTCATGCATAAACAAATGTTCACAATAACCTAAAACCCTGTTTTGCATGTCAAAGTTTTGTACAGTATGTGTCACAGGAGGTATTCTTCTAAAACCTAATAGTTTGTAATCCCATGACATTACATATTGAGGTGATATTTGAGTGAGTGAGTTGCTGTTGCATATATCATCACTTCAAAATTTCTTATAATCACATCCTGCTGGTGAGGCCATAACAAAAGAATAAAGCTAACCTATTATTATTCAACCCCCTGTTATTTACAACATCTTCTCTCTAATTTCTCATTGTCTGTACTTATGTTTTGTATTCTTCCTTTATCACATTTTCCGCTTTTGTCTCCGTTTGTGTGTATTCCATTGTACTGGTGCTGTGTTTTTGCACTTGTATAACCATTGTTTCCCTCTTTGCATTTTGTGTCACCTGACACCAGGCTAGGCCAAAGATAAGAAAAACATGTGTAGCTCATAGACTAAGACATTTCCGAAGATAAAGAATGAGTGCAGCCATTCAGTAAAAGACAATGTTTCGGATGCCATAAATCCACCCAAGCCGTTCACACACTCGTACATAAATTAAGCTAAAGGAAGCCCTTCATCTTCAATTTGACCTTCAACCCCGCTGTATCTGCGATGGGACAAAGCTCATCAAGCACACACATGCATCCTTAGAGGAATCCCTCTGGTCACTTGTTGCGAGAGGAGGATGGACTTTAGAGAGAGCCAGAGTAAATGAAAAATTTACTGTTTTGGCATAATGCAGCAGGAAACTACAAAATAGAGGAAGTGACTTGTGTTTTAAAAGCTTTTGTGAAAGAAGCGTAAATGCCATTACTTCATTATAGGTGGATGGAAATACAATGATATGGCTTTTAGTTTGGAGGTCATCATTGCTGTCTTAACGTCATCTCTACGCTTTCATGCCTTTGCAAATGTGGTTAACAGCTTTCAAGAAATGAGGTCTGAGCACTTAGATATGTCAGCTAAGAGTAAAGAAAAAAGAAACTGACATGGAATGCAGAATCTTTAACAAAGCATAAACTTCGAAATATTTATTTTTCTGATATTGGCCACAGAGCTGTGTACTTAGTGGGTACTTATAAGAATCAGGCTGATTCTTATTCTGCGAGGAGAAGTATCACAAGACATCTGGCTGAACTTAAAAACACCAAAGACTTTTTTTGTTTGTTTTCCAATACTCCACTCTCTAAGGGATGCAGCAGTCAGGACCAGCTTTGTATAAACCAAAACTATAAGATTTTGTAAGTCATTCTATGTTTGGGAGTTTGGAGGAGTCAGCAGAGCTAATTTACCCTGAGAAATAAGGCGAGTTTGCAAATGTCTCTCTCTCCCTCTCTGTATAGGCATTGTAACGACATCAAGAACGTTGCAAGGAAGTTGGTGCTTCAGCTGCAATAGAAAACAGACAATTTTGAAATGTTTTTTCTTGGTTCTGGATGAGAGTTGCGATGTCTGCGATACTGCCCACGTACTTATTTTTGTCAGTAGATTAATGAAAGGCTATGAGATGACGGAGGAGCTTGCAGATATCCAGCCAATGCACGACACTACAACAGGGAGTGATTTGTTCACAGACTCGAATGCATCCATGGAGACACTTGGACTAAAACGGGACAAGCTGGTAGATGCACAAATGGACTGTCCAAATCCGATGGGGAAAAATGTTGGCCTTTTGCAGTGGACTCAAGTAAATGAATGCAGAACAGAAACTAGTATCATTGATCATTAGATGTTGTGCAAGTCATTGATATAATTTAGCCATTTTGTTGATATAAGTAAAACAGTTAATTTCATCAGAGCGACTGTACTGAATCACATACAGTTTGTTTCGATGTTGGAAGAACAAGACAGTGAACATAGTGACAAAAGTTCAAGGAAATCCCTGAGCTCTGCAATGAATAGTGGATGGCAGATCTGGCCTTTACTGCTGATGTGAATGGATTCACTGAACGAGTGTCCTAACACTAGTGATGCAGATAAAAAAAGCACTGGATGCACATTTAGATAATGATGTTGGTCTTTGAAAAACTGTTAAGCAATTACATAATATATTACAGCATTTCTGGTATGCCCATAAATCTGACTCACAAGCGACATTTGCAAAGAACAGCGTTGAATGACGAAGCTGCTTTTGTGGCCTACTGGGGACTAATTGTTACTTAAAAAACGATGTGAGAGCCTACTAAAAAAGACAGTAGTTTTCTATTATTATTCAGATTTCATGTGGCCGCTTTGGAAACGTAAGAGCCTTCCCTGCTCTATGTATTAGTGATATGTTAGGGATAGCATCCAGTAGATTTTGCCTCTTGAGGGAAATTCATTGAAATTATGGAGAGACGAATGTCCAAAAATAGCTTGGAGTTGAAGTGCTTCAGCGTGTGTATTTGCATTTTGGTCTAAAACCAGGTTAAATTTAATACAGGTCACATTAGATGATGTTTTTATAAATAGAAATTATCATCTCGCTCAACCAGACACACACTATGAAATTCGATCTTCCCTTCTTTTTGGCTCGTCCTGTCTCTGCCCTTATCTGTCCAGTTTGCCCCTGCTGCAGGCAGTGTGATTCTTTGTCACGCATGTTCTGCTGTCTGTTTATTCTGGTACTTAGCATAGAACCTCACATTTTGCATGCTTCTGTGCCAGCACTGCCGTATTTCAAAGACTGTCTTCATTTAACATCATGCCAGTGCTACGATTCACCTCTCAAAACTGCTGCTGTAATTTCATTTCAGTTGTGTTTTAATTTCTTACAGATCATTATGGAAAGGATGTGTGCAACGATTTAATTCTATCATTTCTGCGTAACGCCTCTTTGACTATTGACAAATTTCTTCCCATTCATTGGTGTTTTTATTAAAATATGCTCAATTTCCTTCAGAGATGCTCCACAGTTCTCGCATTATCTTGACTATTTCAGTTTTAGGCACATACTGTAGAGGCATTAGACGTAAGATTTAAAGCTGAGGCTGAAATAGTCTTAATAGGTCGAGTCAGAAAAAAGACATTTTATAAATTAATATTAAGAAAAGGTCCTTAACTGGCCAACAGAAAATCATTTGAACTAGTGGAATGTTTGGCTGAAGTACTTAATTGTCTATGTTTAAGTGTGCAATTTGTGTTATTAGGCTAAATTTATGTAGCAGTGTGACTTTTCATGCCAATGTAAATCTATACAAAGTCCTTTAAAGTGCTACAGAAATCATCAAAGTGTGTGGATAAAGAGTAAATGAGAACTATAAAGATCAGCTCATGCTTGCTTTTCTGTGTTTTTATTGCAAGAAGGCATTAAAGACATTACATTCCGCTCAATGTCTGACCTTCAGTACTAGTGGTCAGTTAAATGACTTAATGGTAAGCCATTGAGGGGACTCTCAAAGGTTCATTGAGACCATAGCGTTTACTAAAATGACACCAACAGGCATGGTCCTTGTGTAATGGTCTCTTATATAAGCAATTGTTTTTGAGACGAAAGCTTCTCCTTATTACTTGAGTGATGCTATTGCTTCAGTATTCAGTATTCTTTCTCATTTCTGTATGATTTAAGAACCTTTTTAAGTCTGAGAAAATGGAAAAGGGCATAGCTTTTTTTTTTTCTTTCTTTTTTTACGTCAACCATAAAAACGTTTCTGTAACAGTTTACCCTTTATTGGCTCCCCGGGTCTCGGTGTGAGATAGATAGCATGGGGCCAAGGCTTCCGGGCCTGTCAGTCAAAGTCTGGTCGATGCAAAGGCTTTCTGTGTCAATAGGAGATGCTATCCCAACTCCTCGTCTCACCTTGATGCGGTGGACCATGGCTGCATTTGCTACTGCTATATATGCTCCTAAATGCTTGCATTGAGTAGCAATCCCTGCTTCCTCAACACACAACTACCACTTTAGAGTAAATTGTATTTCTTTTCAACAGTTGATAGCTGAGATCCCATCACTTCCTTTTACGTCAAACTAAAAATACATTTGTGCTTCCGTAAAACCAAATGTATCCTATGACTTTGCTGCTGTGAATTGTGTTATTTTATTATTGATTTGACCTTTATAAAATGTCAAATAAAATAGCACTTCTTCAGGAATCTGTTAAATGGGAATAAATACTTCATTTTCAAAACACAAGTACACAATGCACGACAGAGCATTTTTTAAGATAGAAAATTAATGAAAAGTTAGGTTATTTATAAGTATAACTTGAATACAATGGAGAACATAAGTATTTGATAAACCACTGATTGTCCTAGTTTCCCCACTGGCCAAGAAGAGAGGTTGTAATTTTTCTCATAGGTATATCAGATACGAGAGACAGAATCATCCCAGAAATTCAGTAAATAACATTTTGTTTTTTAAAAACGTACTTGTAATTGATTGCATGGAATAAATATTTGACACAATATAAAAAAATAGAACTTAATATTTGGTACAGAAACCTTTGATTGTCATTAAAGAGGTCAGATGTATCTTGACCAGTTTTACACACACTGTGGACAAATTTAGCTTTTCAAGGATATTCAAATTTATTTGAACACACTCGTATTTCTGTCAGTGTAAGCTAAAGATTAAGTCTTCAATTTACTGATTTTAACAGCTAACACAAAATTTTGCCATAGTCATTTTAAGCTGTTGCAAAAAACCTTCTGTTTTGTAAGAGAAATGAGGTGCCTAGAGGCAGGGTTGAGCCATAACCACTACTGTCACATCTCAAAATACTGATGAGGTGATGATAGCCTTGCAAAGGCCAACTTAGACAAGACAGGACTCCCTGGAAGAACATATGTTGTATCTTAATGGGAACACACTGGCTAAACAAATTCTTTAATATTTATTATCAAACCAAGTTGCATGGGACAATGAAGAGGCCAAAGACAGAACAGCTTAAGCAGTTGTGGCACTTAGGTTACACACTGATGCGATTCATCCTTTAGAGTGATATAACATCCTATGTTGACCATGCTTGAGCTACTCAAGAACTCCTTTGGTTTTTGTGATGCCTGCTTAGCCAGCTTTATTGGTAATTTGTTATCTTAAAACAAGGTTTGCTCTGTGGCTTTATGACGGAAATGTTTGGTGAAAGAGATTATAATGACAGTAGTGGGAAAAAAATCCCAAACTTAATCCTCCAGGTCTATTATATTATTCAGGAATGACCTGGTAGCAAACATTACGTACTGTTAAAACATGTTTCCAAAACAATAAACCAACCTACCTGGAAAATTGGATTAAATTTAGGTAAAGTTGTCGGTTTCTGACCACGACAAAATTGTTGACCATTGGTTTCCTTTTTTTCTCCATATTCATAGTTTTTTGTTACATTGATTGCCTAATATGTCATCTGTGGCTTTACTCATCACCAGGTCCTGACCCGATGGCTAAGTAATTCTTACTGAGCTGAAAAGATGAAAGCTGTTTAATAAAACATAGCCACTAGAGGACTAACAGGTCTCACTCTCCCCCTTACAAGTCACACTCTCATTTATTCATGAATTCATGCAATCATCTCCCCTTTTCCCCAAACCACCCAGTTCCTAGGAAACTGTCTGTCAAGTATATGAAGACAACTATTCACAGGAGGGGCATTAAGCTGTAAAGACAGAGAGACAGGACAAATGCGCTGGCACAAAGGCTAGAGTATGATGTCATTGAGTTTACCTGTAATTCACAAGATTTTATATCCTGAAGGACACACAGTTTAGCGGAGCATTACAGATTTATGTTTCTGGAATAGGAAAGTGTGTGAGAGAGTTGGTGGGCATATGTCAGCCTCACAATTGTCGAATATCATCTCCTGGCAGACACATTGATCTTGAAGGAGAAAGAAACCAAGCTTTCTTCAACAAATTGTATTCGTTTGTTTTGGGTGGAGGGGAGAAATTTCCAAAATAATTCAAACCAGAACTCCTTCTTCTTGCATTTGTGAAAAATTTGTACAAGTACATACAAATTTGTTCAAGTTTGTGCAGGTAAAGAAACCCAACCCAAGTCAGGATTCTTTCTCTTGATAATCAAAGCAAAGGCAACACAGTTTTAATGTGATTGCAATCATACCCTAATCAGCACTTGATAAATTGCCCTACACATAAACCATCAGAGAAACAGATGGACAGAAAGAGACACAATATAACTGGGGTTGTTAAGTGTCCTGCTAAATCTGTGTTTATGTTTGCATATTTTTTTGCATTAGATTGAAAAGATTAAGTTTTTGGCAAGCAAAGCGACAAGCAGCAAAGCAACAAGCTTAATAGAAACAGAAAAGACAAATGTTGCAGCCGTCATCTCACAGATAAACTCTCTGCACAAGCACTTGATTGCTGTCTAACAACTGACAAGGTCACAGCTTTATCACCCAGTTTCTCTTGTCCTCCCAATGGCTCACACAAAGATATGTTTTTGCCATTTGCTTTCAGTAATCTCCTTTCCTTTCTTCTCATTTTTTATCAGAGAATTTCTGTTTTTGTTTTTGCTCATATTTGCCTTATCTTCTCCACTTTTGAATTTTGTCTCCTTTCAAACAACGATGTTACGATGCTTGAAATTCTCCACCTAATTATGAAATAGAAACCAAAACCTAGTTCAGTAATGCAATGTAATTATTTTTATGTTATTCGTTTACAGTCATCAAGTATAAAGATACTGATGACCACAACTACTATTGTTTTTGATTGTCCAAGTTTGGGACATCCGTTTTTGTAAAGTTTATCTAGTTTCTTACCCAGAAAAACTATTGGTTGTTTACTGATTGACAATAAAAAGCAATTCTTAGGTAAACTGTAGATAAACTTTACTCAGCTGAGGTCTGAGTCCTGACTAATTCAAAGCAAGTCTTTTGCCACTGAACTCTTGTGTCGTTTTGTTAAAATGTAAACCTTGAGCCAAGTATGAGTGGACTGGAAACTATGTTCACTTACACGGCATCCATCACTCTACTGTCCAGTCCCTGTCAGAGCAAACAGGAAATCACTCACTCTATTCGGTTAGACAGCCTGATGGCCATAGTAGAATGTAGAGGGTGCTGTGCATGAGAAAGAAAAAAATTATATTTTGTCAGATTCTCAACAGATCTCTCCCTCTTGTTATATAGTGTAATTTGTACATATATTAAAATACTTTAAGCCTTTAAATTTAGTTTGGAAATCTGTTGTTCAGATTTTGCATCTTGAGATATAAAGTGTCATTTTGGTTTTTAGTAATACTTTGAGAAATGGCTGGATTATTTTGGACCTGGTGGTCAAGTTTTGAATCCTGGAGCTTGATCTGGGCCAGCCTTAAAAAGCTACAGGAAGTTCCCTCCACAAGGGTCTAACACCTGTGAGAAGGGACATTGATGTCAGGTGAAATGGAAGGAAGGTGGCAAGCAAAGCATAAGAAAAGACTTCTGTGTGCCGATTTCCAATGTCCTAATCTAGACCTTGTATGTGGGATATCATCTCACTGTTGGTTAAAAAAACAATAAAAGGGGTGTGTGAAACTAGCTAGATTTAATTAGACAAATCTCCACACAGAATTTGGACTAATAATTCTAGCTCCCGGATAAAGTTATACTCCTCAGTGGTTGCCCAGGGAGAGAGAAATGCAGTGGGTGTGGGCATATTTACCAGTCCCAGGCTGAACAGTTTGGTGTTAAAGGTTTCTTTGGTGAGTAACAGTGTTTTATCTTTGGGGTTCTGAAATTGCAAGAGGTAAGGTTCTGGTCTGTGCTTATGCACTGTAAAACAAATTAGATCTTGGAGGCTTCAGGTGGTGGCCTGGATCTGGGATTTTCATTGAGCTCATAGAGAACTTCAGTGCCCGTGTAGCCAAAACTGGAGCTACGTGGAAGGGTGTGTTTAGTAGTAGCAGCCTTCTTGTTTCTTCTACCGGAGGTTTTTAAATATTAGATTTCTATTCAAGGCATGCCATGTCTCAAAAGAAAGGAAAAAAAAAAGATATTTCCAATAGGTGTACTTGGTAATGAGTCACCTTGGGTCAAATGTCAACAAAGAATTTGCTTATGTAGTCAGACCTGCATCAGAGCTGTCAGGTGATCACTACCTGATGGTAAATATCATCGGGTAGTGGGGGAGGCCCCACAATAGACTTGGTAAACTCTTGTAGGATCCAGATGTTTGTATCCAGAATCCAGATTGTTGTAGAATGTAGAATCCAGATTGTTCAGAACCTCCAATGCAGATACATGTTTTAGAAACAGTAGCTTGAAGATCTCTGGTTTCTAATGTGATGGCAAGCAGAAGACTTGTTGGTGCACAGTAGTGGGGAGTAGACTGTCATCTGAAGAAATAATCTCTATGGGCCATTTAACAATAACAACAGCTTCAATAAGAACCTTTCAACATTGCGTACATTTTAGACAACCAGACTTAAAGTGGTATGCTTTGTTTACATTTTAATTGCCCTAACTTTAAGCAATTTAGTGAGAATATCGCTTTCCCTATATCTCTGACAGCATTAAAAAAAGATTAATAAATACCATTCTGTAGTATGTTTCAAATGGAAAATAGCACTGCGTGAGGTCATCCGCTGTTTAAATGTTAACTGACACTAAATGACATATGTCACATTGACCCTGTAACATCTGGTGTCTGACACCAAACCAGCCTTTAGTCCCAACAGCTCTTTTAGTGTGCCATGGTAAATAGAGAGGTGTAAGCTTTTTTTCTGTTCTGGTTGACATTTTCTCATAGCCATCACTCATCGCCTCCAGCTCTCTTTTACTTTTGTCATACTTTTCATTTTTTTTCTACTTTTTGCCCTTTTTTCTATGTGTACCAATTCCACAGTTTTTGATTCATGGCTATATGTGCCTGTTCTCTGCTGCTTTCATCCTGGTCAAAAATAATTGGTTCAATCATCAAGTGCTAACCACTATATTTAAAATGATGATGATGATGTTTGTAGTTTTCCTGCATATGATGGTGACCGAAGAAACTGTGGGGCTATCACTTGCCTTCAAAGAGCATCTGGCACACCATCTGACAAGTAGATGAGAAAATGTGCACACGTGTGTCTATAATGTTTGTGATTAGATGATATAACATAATTCAGATGGCTGGATAACTTTTTTTATGCAGTTATATTCATATGATGGGTACTGCTGCATTGCTTTCTAGGGGGTATGTGTGGGTTTTAGTCCTCTTTAGGAAAAAGTGCAGTAAGTAATGCTTAATGCAGACAACTCTCATTTTAAACTTACACTAAGATTCCACAGTAAAAGTCAAATTGACAAACTAAAATGCAATCAGGCTAAGTCCCAACAACTAATCTACTTTAAAATATTTAATGGATAACATAAAATCTTAACTGTTAATTAAACTGGTTCTTTTCTTCATTATTATCCGACATCAGAATAAACATCATTCATTGTAGCTCCTTTAAAGTTAGCTTTTTTGATCCAGTCAGTCAATATCATTGAATAGATCAGAACAGAGCAGTTTCCAGATAAAGCATTTACTGTTGTTGTGCAACTTTACGTACAAATGAAGAGTTTCTATTCTTCGAAATATCTTGTTTCTCTGAAATACGCCTTTTCTTTAAAAACGAAGCAAGAAATTGATATTTTGAAATCAATAGTTCTCAAAATCTTGCACAGATTTTAACATTAATTTTTATGCAGAATAGTGAACACACTTCCTGATGCCTATTTTATTTTCAACGACATTACATGCAGGTGTGCTGTGGAACCTGTCGTCATGTGACGCCCTGAAGATGCCGATTATCCAAGATGCACTTGCAGTTCTGACCAACAGCGTCATCATACCGCACTCCAACTGGGACTCATCTCCTGGTCACCTTGATGACCGCAAACTCCACCTTCATACTTCCCAGGTGCTACGCAATGCTACAGGCTGTCTCAGGTAAGAGATGCAATTTACATTACTACCGCTGCTAAAGCATCTTAAGGCATCCATTATTGTTTAGAATTTGTTTACGTGCAATGAAAACATGTGTTTTAATGCATTAAAGACATAATCATGGAAGAGTACATTTATTTACAACCAAAGGTACATAATATTAATAAATGTACATGAGTTAATGTAGTGGAAAGTCTATAAAACTGCAAGATACAGAGGTCTATGAACCACAGAAAATGAGTTTTGTACCTAAATGAGTTTCATAAGCTACAGTTGGTAAACATCTAAACTGAACTCATTAACTCAAATTACCTTAGATATTTTTAATGGAATAAGATGTTTTTCATTGCAAATATTACATAGTGATCATGCTGATGTGTGTGTTATTTTTAATTATGGCACCACTAAGAGATTAGCTCCCTAATTCACAGCAAAAAAAAAAACTTTCTCTTGGTGTCGGACTCTAAAATCGCCTGTTAAGGCAGACTTAGTTAAATTAATTCTTTATACATACCTAACACAGATAAATGTTGGGTTCTAATCTCTGCCCTGCCTGTTTTTATTTTGTGTGTGTGTGTGTTTAGTGTTTGAATGTTGGCGTGTTCATATACAGTTTTCTCTGGATACTATATTGCTTTTAGGTGTGTGTGTGTGGATGGTTGTCTGGGATTGACTGGCAACATGTTTGATGTGCATCTCACCTTTCCTCAATGACTAAAAAAAATAATATTGGATTTTTTCCTACTTTTACCATGGAGTGTTCCACCTTAAGTCACAAAATTGCTTATAGGAGCTTTGTGCCCGTGTGTTGGTACGTAAAGATGCGGGGGAAGATAGATGATGCTGTCACTGCACTGTTCACCACTCTGATGCTACAGATGAAATGTTAGAGGAGATGATGAACTGGAAGCAGAGGAGAAGGTAAAAACTGAAGGAAGAATTTAGCTGCGGTAAACACTGAGGGGGGGTAAAGGAGGTGTGTATGCTGCTCACCAGCGTTGTATCCCATCTCACTATCTTTTCAAAGGGTTAATGTGACATTAGACTACTGTGTTCAGGTCTTTGTGTTTCCAGCTCAATTTCAGACCTCTCACCTATCTCATTATCACTTTGTTGTGAGAGCTTGTGCTGTTGTGTATTGCATGAGTATGCTTCAATATGTTTCTGTATAACTCTGTCTATTTTCCTGAGTGTTTGTGTTTGAGCTCGTATGTACTGGAACCCTAAGAGGCACACACACGCACGCCCACCGCGCACGCCCACCCCCACACACTCACACGCACGTCAAAACACGCATGCAAAATTCAAGTGTTAGAAACACTAACTACAGAAAGCACACCTGGAAGGAAGTCACAGTGAGTCAACTGTTTCTATTATTGGTTTGTGCCTGTGTGTGCTCTCTTTCTACACACCTTCAGAAGTGTGTTCATGCTGTTGTGGTAATATTGCTCATTAAACCGAGTCACTCCTCAGGGGGGGTGACTTATTCACAATGACTTCTATATGCAAATGTAGTCAACTAAAAAGTCATAGAGCTCTTTTGTTCACCATTTCTCTTGCAACCCTTTTCCTTGTTTTAAACTAAAAAGCTTTACCGACCACTTACACTACGAGCACCAGAATTGTAATCTCTTAGTTCGTCCTCAGCCAGATACTGATTGTAGGTTTTTGAACACAGTATAAAAGAAAGCATTATTCTGTGTGGTTTCCATATTTTTCAGTAAAAAAAGCCCTTTAATCCCCACAGATTGCTGATTTTCCTTTTTTTTTTTTTTTTTTTTGCCAAGCAAGAGACGATTCCCAGTCTGCTCTTTATGAATTACACACACTGTATGCTATTTATTTTATTTTTTCTGTACATATTATACACCCAGCAATGGTTGATTCCTTTCAAAAAAATCACATTTAAGCCAGTTGTGGTTTTTCTTATTGAAGAACGATCAGGACGCATGGTCAGAAACAGCTGCGTTTCCGTATTGCTTTCCTTCATATTCATATATTTCATGCATTTGCATGTCATCCGGTGATAGCCTTCTGTTGCCATTGTGCCCTCATTCACATAGAGACATACACGCCGTCAGACACTTGAACAGCACCACCACACACCAGTTGTTTGAGACGGCCGTCATTTATTCCCAGACTGACATTGTCTGCTCGCCATCTGTCTCAGATTCTCTCGTAATCTCATTGTCTTTAGTTTCATTTTGCTAAATTGCTACGAGTAAATTTGATTGATTTTATTTTACATTATTTGTCAATGCATCCATGAAAAGAAAATGTGTTTGATTTAAAATGTGTAATAGAAAAACAAACGTAACTGATGGGAATCCAGTTTTTGCAAAAACAGAGTTCTTTCTTTCCTCAGTGTTATATTCTGAAAAATAAATGTTTTCCACACTTGAAGATCATTTGTCAGAAGTCCTTGGAGGGTGGTTAACTGTGACCATAGTCTGTTTGAGTAGTTCTAAGCCGCACCAATGAGAAGTGGGGTTGTGGTTTTTGTATTTTAGACATAGTTGGTAATCCCACACGTCTTATGTCACTGTGATATAGGAAGTTTGGGACACAGACTTGCTTTTGCTGTCAACCTCACTTCTCACAGAAAGACTTAACCAAAAATGCATGTCTGTTAGCATGCTATACTCTGTCAAGTAATGGGGAAAAGACGGACAGTTTTTGGGTAACAATTGACTTTGCTATGCTCTGACTCATTGTTCATATGGTAGTTGTCTCTTGTCCACACCAGCTTATCTAAACTAATTAAGCTATGCCCTACAAGCGCTGAAAATAATAACTCTATAAGAAGGTTAAAGCAAGCCACAAATAGTTACTCATCAAATATTTTCTGACACTCATACGTGCACTTGGATTTTTTAATTTTTTTAATCTAGTCGCCCATAGCAAAATTCATCAGAGTAAAACAAAGTCACCCTTATCTTGAAATTTGAGAAATTAATTTCATAAATTGCCAGTTTTGAAGAGGTTAGCTGTTTAGACCACCAGAGCAGCATACTAATCCCTCCTGTTTAATAAATTTCTTATTACCTTATTCTGCTGATTGTAATCACTGCTAATAAGTCACACAGCAAAAATGCATTCAGTCGAAGTAAGCAGCTGGATCTAATCAACTGCTGAGCAGTTGTGTTCAATCTGATGCCTTTGTTTGTAAAAGAAGTAGTCATACTGTTTTTCAATATGAAAAGTATGTGATCTAAAATTTGGAACTTTGTTATTTGAATGCTTAGCAGGAATGTTGCAATAATTTCCAAAAGAATGACAATGTTTTTTATGCAAAATCCCAGACCTGTTTCAGTGCTATCGTATTTAAGATTATGTTTAAATATATTTGTTTTGCTTCAGTCTTGTCAATATGTTTCAGTCATTTATATTTTTGTTTTATAATAAATGCTAGTTCTTCTGGGACTGATTACTGTTTTGTTATGATTCAACATTTTAGTTTCCAGTCTAATTGGTTACAAAATGCATTATAACCTTTTAGGGAGGATGTATAAAGAAAAGAAAGATGCACGCTGTTGTGATCATCACAGGCCAAGAGACTGAAATCAGCCATCCAAATATATTTATATCCATATGGTAAAAAAACAAAAATAATAATAATAGTCTGCCTAAAGATTGGTTTACCCTTTTCCTGGTCTTATTAGCAGAGCTTTTTGCTTTGTTGGTGAAGTCATGTGAGGCAAACTGTTTTACCAAGAAAAGGTTTTTGCTTCCTGCACTGTGTGTTTGTTGCAGTATTGTTTTTGTCTTAGATGTTGGTTGAACGTGGACAATGTGCTTACTCAACTACGAAAAAAACATTTTTTTCCTACCATATATAATTTTTAGGTAATGTTTGAACTACAATCATCAGTTTTCTTCATTTTCAATGAGAAGAAACTGTGCAACTATGTGGAAGCAGTAGCATTTTTTGAAACGGATTACATTTCTAAAAAAAAAAAAAAACAGTTTCTGTCTGGCTTTAAAAAGTATCCCTGCACTGAAACCACTGTCTTAAGGAATATTATTGACCTTATTATAACTGTTGATTCAGGTCTAGAATCCATTTTGATGGGAGTATAATATCTCTTTCCACTGCTATGCTGATGACATTAAGGTCTGTGTGTCCATTCAAGACAGTCATCATTGGACTGTCTTGCTAATATAAAGGCATGGAAGAACTCAAGCTTCCTTCACCTAAAAAATAATAAAATTGTGGTTTTGGTACTAGGGGGATGAGATCTTTCCAGTATCTCTCTGTCATACAATATCTCTTGTGTGAGAAATCTTGGCATATTCGTTGACAGCTTATTTAAAATCACAAAGCAAATCAGTTCAGTTGTCAAGAGGAGCTTTGTCCAGCAACAACTTCTTGCTAGAGTGAAGCCTCATCGTTTTCCTTAGGATATTGAAAGATTTATGCCACTTGCAGCTTGTGCAAAATACTACTGCTCACCTCTTAACAGGAACTTGAAAATAGGAACATCTGCAATTGTAGCTTTACTCCACTGGTTTCTTAATTGTAACAGGATTGATTTAAGAAAATACCTGCTGGTTTTTAGGGTCACAATTGCTCTGTTGCATCATGTTTAAATAATCTTCTAAAGCACCGTATACCCATAAGAACAATTAGGTCTAACAACCAGTTACTCTTAGATGTCCAATCAAAAAAAGTAGAGGTGATCGTGCCTTCTCTGTTACAGCAGAGAAACGGTGGAATAAATTACCAATTAATATAAGAGTTGCTCATAATATCTTGACTATTTCTATTTTTTTACAATATTATTTTTTAAACGATGGATTACTTTAATCTTGTCTCCTGCGTGTGCGTGTTTTTACCAACTCCCTTCGGTTATTTTGTCATGCTGTGCAGCACTATACTTGTTTGTGCTTTATAAATAAAGTTAACCCACTGACAGTTCAAATCAAAGTAAATAATACATTTTGTTGCTCCATAGCTTAAAGTGTCTGACTTTTAAAATGTTTCATTAATTAGCCATGCAAGATCTTCCAGTGCTTCTTTATTTTAAATGAAGAATTTGACAAAATATGAATCATAAATATGAGAAGAAATCTGTACTGCGTATATGTATATGGATGACATTGCATGCCTTTTTTTTCCTGATTCATTTAGCTTTAATGTTGTCTGCTATGGTATCAGTCCAACCGTTTCACCTTAACAGCCCTGATTTATTTGGACCCCAAACAAAAAACTGCAGGGTTTCCTGTTCTCCCAGCTTTTTGTTGCATGAGGCGCATTTGGATTTGTTATATATGGATGAATGATGTGCTCTCAGATTGCAATCATGTGAGTTTTGATCCGTGATCAACAAGCCTTCCTCTGGTGTTAGCTGGCTCTAGGCGCTCCCAGGCACTGTGGTGGCTAGGCGCAACGCTCTACCTTCAGTAAGTGCCATGTCCTTTGGCCAAATGTCTTTCAAAATTTAAGGTTTTTGCCAAAAAATGTGTTGTAATGAGGCAATTAGTCAAAATTTGGGGAAACGAGTACAATTTTTCCATTTGATATGCTGGTCATAGATCTGAAAATTCGTGCTGCTTTGTTCAGAACACAGTAGCATTAAAACTTATCTGAACTGTTTCTTTTAATTGCATCAGTTCTGTTTGAAATACCCCTATTTATTTTAACTTCTTCGCACCGAGCCCTACCTATTCCATTTTGGACGACTTTCTGAGTTGATTATCTATGTGTCATCACCAGTGCATTTCTGTGCATCTATTCTAATTCAACAGATATGTAACCTACCATGTACATCTCTGCAGAAGCCAGCATGACAAAACTGCACATTCAAACAGTACTTCCATTTTCTTGCTCTTCTACCCACCTCCTGTCTTTGTTGCTTAAACATTTATTAAGGTGAAGTGTTTGCACTGTTGTTTAATATCGACTCGACAGACACTTGTTACTGCTAAGCACCATTTCATAGTATACTTCGTTGTCCATTAGCATTCAAAGCGAGGGGAAGTAATTTGACCTTCTCTTGGAAGTGGGAAGCCAACAACGTGACGTTTTAATTGAGTTCTTTCTCTCTTCTCTGTGTTTTTTAATCAGCACAGTTTCTGGATAGCCTAATTTCATAGACTGGCAAAAACAGCTGTGATCTTTATTGTGCCAGCATGACAGATTTGCCTCTTTGTTCACATCACATTGTCTCATCTGTTCTGTTACATTTTATCTTAAGAGAATATTTGAACTCCTCTGACTAAATGTTAATGATTCCTCTGTTTATTCCCTTACGTTGCTTGCATGTTGTTTTAGCAGTGGTCTGCAGCGTAAAAGGAAATTAATTACTGTTTTCTTTCATTTGAAGCTAAGCTCTAAAATATCTATGAGGTCTTTTATCTACATCCAGGTCTTCAACCTAAGAAATAGCTGACTAGTTAGTATACATCCACATTCAGCTGCTCTGCATTACCCTGATTTACTGTATAATTAACCAAAATGTACATCTGAAGATGTGATTTGTGACCCTTAAAGTAGAAATGCGATTACTTGGCACCTTATCATTTATCTTAATTTTACAAGACTGAATTGCGCTCTTTGATTTTGCTGTGCTGCAGAGTTGACAATAATTGATTCTGCTACATAAAAACATGAAGAGGAGGTATATTGAGTGGCTGTGGCATTTAGGTTTTCAGATTGCTTGGAGTCATTTATCTCTAAAGTAGTCTTTCAAGACAGTCACTTACATTTTGATCTCCTCAACGGGTGCCAAAGGCATGATTTGCAAACTGACATTATTAGACGGTTCTAGTACATGTTTTGCTCAAGTTGTGTGAAAGGAACTTGTCTTTTTTTTTTTTTCTTGCCCTGTGCAATGGGTGTTTTCACCTTAGATAAAATCAAATATGTGTTCCTCTTTGTTATTGTCAGCTTTGCTTTGTTATTGTCAGAACAATATTTGCAATGTGAGAAGTTTGACCTGAAAGTGCATCAGTTATATGTAATACTTTTTTAGTCATGTATAACATGGCTTATGGAAGCGCTGGGTTTTGTAAGACAACAAAAATATTCATTGTAATAAATGTTAGTTTCATGTGTCTAAAACTAAAAAATTCTATCCATTATTTCTAGAGATTTTTGTTGCCGTTTAATTTTTTTTTTTTGTGGAAAGTATTGACCTGCCAATTATAGGCCCAATCAGAATTGTCTTCAACAATTTTAACAAATGATATCAATTACATTAAAAATATTATTTCAGGTAGGAATTTGTTGTGTAGCCAATGGGTTGACAGTTCGAACCCCACTTCCTTTGCCTACTAGCGGTGTTAGTCTTCCCAGAGCAGTTGTGCTACATTGTGTCATACACATATTTCAGTGACTGAAATGTGTGTGTGAATGACTGATTGTAGTATAAGGTGCTTTGGAGTCCTATGGCTTGATAAAGTGCTGTACAAAAGCAGGCTATTTAGTAGGGAATGTCATGCTATTTGTGTAACACCAGAGTTGACGTAAAGCAATGTCACTTAAAGAAACAATTAATGGTTAAGGAGTTTACATTGTAACTCTTTAACTTCTAATGTTGGAAAATAGCATGGTTAGAATTTGCAACATTAAACAGCAGCAATTGTATGCATTCCCTAGAAAATATAGATCCTTACCCTAAATCCTGAAGGCTGCCATCCTTTTTAAATCATTCATGCCTGATAAGCTCAGCAGGACAAACAGAACAACCTTACTGCAGTATATTCTGCCTTCTTGTTATCTGCCTAAGCCTGGATCTTTGCTGTGGCACCATTAATGGCCTGCAGACACATTTCCTTAGAAAATACAATTTCATTTTAAATAACATCTGGCAATTTTGTGCTTCATCTGACTTCAATTTTAGACACCTTAAAATAGCTACCTTTAAATTATCCTGCTTTAGAAAAAAAGTTTTATACCAGTGAGTTTCAGTGCGGCATGATGTGTTCACTGACCATCAAAAAGTAAAACAAATTGTGCCGTTACCAGTTTCTCTGTGTATCTCTTTTTTTTTCTGTAGATCATAAAAGCAAGGCTTCAACCAATAATAGTATATGTAAAACTATCAAGTTACTCTAACATTATATGGAGTGTGTCTTTTTGAATTAAGTGACTTTTTCCCTCTTTTTTTCTCTTCAAGTGTTTTAAACTTAGATATAGGCCTCTATGGATAGTCTGAGATGTTTGTTTTTCTGTCTTTTAACAAGTTTTAATAACAGAATAGAAATATACATTTGTGTCCCACAGTGGGGACATTCAGGTGAAATAGCAGCAAGTGACAGGATTCAAAACATGTAGGTTCACACAATGGTAAATGTATTAAAATATATGTATATTTTAATTAAGAATAATATGGGAAAGATTATAACATAAAATACTCTGCAGTTATCAAAAATAGCATACTTGGATCCAAAGACTAAATTGTAAATTCTTGAGTTTACTGGGAGCAGTGATGGTTGCAGAGTCTAACAGCTGCTGGCAGGAAGGATCTGTGATCATATTTAAAATTTTATTAATCTTATGGTTTCATCTTTTTGTTTTTACATGGCTTGTTTTTGGCGTGTTTCAGAAATGTAAGCTCAGCAGGTGAGGAAGCACGACGGAGAATGAGAGAGTGTGACGGCCTTACAGATGCTCTGCTCTACGTTATTCAGATCTCCTTGGGGAGCAGTGAGATCGACAGCAAGGTATTTATTAGTTTTCCTCTGAAAATGTTTGCTATTTTATGCACAAACTCTGTCTTTCATTCTGAAACATTAATCATTTAGTCTTTACACTACTTTGTCATACCAGAAACATTTGTAAAATCTTCAGCGTGAAACGCTATATGAAAGTACAGCTGAATCTCCCCACATTGCCAATTACCACTAGGATGACATTTTTTGTACGTTTTAAAGGAGTTTATAGTTCACTAAGCCAAGTTACAGCTTTTATATCTAAAGTATTAGAGCATTTGCTGTAGCCTATTAAGCTAGCAGTCAAAGTTGAGTGAATTTATGTTCATTCTGCATTTTTCTGTCTCAGACCACATTCATGTTGGCGTGCAGTATGTATAAGTGTGTAGAGGCCAGTCAATATTACATAAATAGTGCTTTGGATGGCTGACTTTTCAAGGTCTCCCTGTCTTCCAGCCTTTTCTAAATAGCCTTCCTTAATCACTGTTTAACCATCCTTCCCTCACCACTGTTTGACTGCAGTCGCCAGAGGGCTGTCGTTGCCTCAGTAACAAAGACTGATTGGCAGATCAGTCATCTAATGGTTTTTGCTACAACAAACATGGAAAACCTCTGTTTTCCCTCTAGTTCCATTTTCTCATTTTTAGTCTTATTCTGGATCATACATTTTGCAACTGTTGTAGAGGTCGGTGTGTTCTGTAAATTTCTTACTAGGAAAAAACATCATAATGATTAAAAATCTCAATTCCCTCAATTGCAGAAAATTCATATAAATTCAAATTGTAGTAATTTCAAATTAAACATATTTTATGTACATGAAATGCTATGTTCTTTATAGCCTTTAGTTGAGTTTTTAACGGGAGCTAGATCAATACACAGTGGCACAGTTGGTAGCACTGTTGCCTTGCAGCAAGAAGGTCCTGGGTTCTATTCCCGACCCGGGGTCTTTCTGCATGGAGTTTGCATGTTCTCCCTGTGCATACGTGGGTTCTCTTCGGGCACTCCGGCTTCCTGCCACAGTCCAAAAACATGACTGTTGGGTAAATTGGTTTCTCCTTAGGTTCTGTCTATGTGTTGCCCTGCGACAGACTGGCGACCTGTCCAGGGTGACCCCGCCTCTCGGCCGGAACGTTAGCTGGAGATGGGCACCAGCACCCCTCCAACTCCACTAGGGACAAGGGTGTTAAAAAATGGATGGATGGATAGATCAATAAATCAGAACAAACATTCAGGGCTCCTTACTGGCACACTATGCATTTGCAGTACATCAGGATTGATAAAAGGTATTGAATTGACAATTCAATACTGCCAGGAAAGAAATTAGACGGATTTTTTTCTTTAAACATGTGGCATAAAAATAAAAGCTGTTTTACGCTAGTATATTTGTACAAAGTAAGATAAAGTGTCCTAACAATAGCCCAACAATGTATTAATCGTTTCCTTCAGTGCTTTTTCCAACTACTTACTCTGAATTTTGATGATCAAGATATTTATCATTAACTTCAGTTTTGATAATGATGATTTCAAGATGAATTCAGAAACTAGTAATATATGTTTCTCAAGTTTGACCCATTCATCGTTAATATATTTGGATTCATATGACCAGACTGTATTCTCTTGTCTTTGTATATAATCGCTGGAGTAATTAAAATTGAAGGTTCTAGATGCCGAGTACAACATTGTCTGTCCATCGTATTATTGCTTTCTTTATTGTTTGTGTACACATGTATTTTGTGTATGGTTTTGTGACTCATGGGAGTGTAGAATCATAAACAAGGACATGCAATAAAAAAGACCAACATGTAAACAAGTAGCAAACTTATTTTCCTGAGAATCCGATGGATGTTACACATGGTAGGGATGCTGGTCCACACGTGATCCTGGTTTCACAGCTTCCTGTGCTGCTGTCTGAACACTTCGAGTAACATAGAACCGTCTGCACATGTCTTTGCACTCTATAAACCTTGTATGCTATAATAAAGGAGTTCAGAATAAATGTGAAACAACAGATCGAAATATGAAATGTCACAGTAAATTGTAAATTAAACATAACTTCTCCAACATCATTCTGTAATAGACTGTGAATAGAATTTCAAACATGACTGCAGCTCACTGGAGTGAGACATTGTTTTTCTTTGTTGCATCTCTTGAGGCTGTTCAATTACACTCCTTAGTCGTCTTTGTGTAAGCCAACGGTCAGACTGAGAGAAGATTGATTATTCATCTTTGATAATTTCCACTCCGCTGATTTGATGACTCCCCTTTCTCAGCGATAAACAAACGAGCGTGGCTACACAAAGTCTCGGAAGCACACTTTTAAGAATAGACAACAAATGTTGTAAGACATGGTTTGTCCGTGTACAGGGACACACTTCCTCACAGGCTCGGTGACTTTAGGGTTTGCCTCTGCACCGAGTGTTAAATGAGCTGTGTGATAATATATTGGGTTTGTCATTTTTCCTCATTTACTTGAGTTTTCCTAATCTTATTTCAAAGTCAGAGCTAACAAAATGCAGAAACATATTACCTGAGAGATTATGGACGTTGTTTGGTTTCCCATCTGTCTTTCTCATGGGTGTTGCCTGAGGATTTATATTATATATGAGTGGATTTTTTTTTTCTTTCTTCCTTTCAAGTGATGCCTTGTTTTTTGAACTTCCTTTTTGTTTTCAAACAGATCTTTCATTTCAACTTTTGGACTTTAACCATTTATCTTTTCTTCGTCTCATCTTCCTTCTCCCCACACCATTTCTCTTCCTCCTGCGTTTGCTTTATCTCTAGACTGTAGAGAACTGTGTTTGTATTCTGAGGAATCTGTCATACAGACTGGCTGCTGAGACATCCCACGGCCAGCAAGGTGGTCTCGAAGAGCTGGATGGGCTGCTTTGTGATGCAAATGGATGTGAAGGGGAGAGCTCCGGTTGCTGGGGGAAGAAGAAGAAGAAAAAGAAGGGAGCTGAGCAGGTAAGGGCAGAAATAACAAAGGGATTTGGGTTAAAAAGGAACATAAAACGCGTTTTTATGTCATGTCAATGTAAAGAAACACATCTTTGGGTGACTCACTGAAGTTCGTCATGGCTCTGTGTTTTACGCAAGCAGATGGATCTGGCGACTGGCTTTAAAGCAGTTTTGATATTTTGCTCCTTTTCTTTCATAATGTGATCGTTGGGTTTAAATATCAAAAAATATTTTCTTCTCCTCAAAACTGTTGCTGTCACCTTTTTGGGGATTTTTTAATTTAAGCATGTTTATATACTACAGGTTTAGTTTAAAACCAACTATTCTGTTTCAGTTCCACTTTGGTTCTTGTTTTGTTTTCCTCAGATATTCGGGCAACACAGTGGTCTTCAAATACAATCCCAGGTTTCCCTGCGGAACACAGCAGTACATGGGCTACCACCACATTGATTTTGTAATTTAGCTGCAATTAGACTGCAAGAACGTTTTCCCCAGGGACAAAAGAATTTCGCGGGGCCTTTTACCTCACCATCTGGGTTTCAGAATGAGGAGCGAAATAAAATACTTTGATCCATCTCAGGAAGATTTTTTGAGGAAAAAAGCCTTGATGCTCTGCTTCCCTGTAGGACAAAGATTTTTAAATGAGTTTGCTTTTAAGGATCTATACTAAGATTATTCCAGAAATAGATTATTTTCCTACCAGCTGTTTAACTCTTGTAATCATAGAAGAAGTAGAAGAAGACAAAGTTCCTGACATATGATTGAATTCACAGCATGTAATGTTGATACATAGAAAAATAAATAGATATGTCTTACATACATTGTTCCCTCATACATTCAGTTATTCTTAAGAGCTTCTTACCTCTTTCTTCAATTTTTCTCAAATTGACATGTGGCTGAATAAAGTAAGAGCAGCTTTATATGATGGAACAGAAAGATGCTGTGATTGACTGTCCTTCTTTTAACAGGAACATGAAGTAAATAACACAGAAAAAGGAATGAAAAGGCCGGATCACTGTGTACCCCTCAAGCTGAGTTTGCAAGACTTGGCTTATTAAATGATTAAAAACTGTTTCCTGCAGTTAGTTACACTTTACACCCTGTGCATGTAAGGATTCTCTCCAAAACCCAAAACATGACTGTTTCATCTGATTCGTCTCTCTAAATTGCTATGAGTGCGTGGTTGTTTTTTTTTTTTTGTTTGTTTGTTCACATGTTGCCTTGCGATGGACTGGCAACCTGTCCAGGAGACTGCTGGAGATCGGCTGCATCCCCCCTGTTACCCTGCAAGGTTAAATGGGTATAGACAATGGACGGATGAACTTCCCTTAACATAGCACTGAGGCTCTGACTAGATAAAGGCATTGAGGACATCACCGGTTTACTTCTGCTCCACTCCACCTGGGTTCAGTTTGATTGACAGCTCAGCCATACCCACTGAAAACCTATCAGATGTCTGGCAGGGGAAATTGCTGTGCAGCTTAATCATGTGACCTGCTCTGTCTGTCAGCAGGAAACATGGTGCACCTACTCAACACAGCAGGGCACCAACCCCTGACTGTCTGCAAATGCACAAAGTGCAAAACAAAAATCATTCAGGGCACAAATAAGAGGTACAAAGGCACTTTGGTTTTTGGATGTTTTTTTTTTATTACCACTCATCCTGCACCCCAGTTTGATGATTCCAAGGGCAACTGCCCACATTGCCTCCATCAAAAACATTCTTGTATACTATACCATCTAGGACACAGAACAATGTGAATTACTTAACATTTTCTGCACACATTAGACTTTCACACGCCTTTGATTTTTCATGATCAGAGAATCTATGTATAGATAAAAAAAATGCATTCCCCGTCTTGCGCACTTGATAGAAACTGTCTGAAGTCACACGCTTGCCCATTTTACCTGGAGACAAAGAGAAGGGGAATCAGTAGAGCAAAGCTGAAACTGTTGACAGAAAGATGAAAAACAAAGCAGTGTGAGGGGTAAGGGTTAGAATAAAAACAAGGAAGCAAGGACATAGAGATGAAAGTAGAGAATTGAGAAAGACAGACAGAGATAAAGGGACAACATAATAAAGAAATATGTATAAAGTGGAGGCAGTGAGGTTTTTTCTTATCTGAGAGAGGTGTGGAAAGAAAACCAAGGTAAAAAGAAACAGAATTACAATGGGTCGGAGTAATGTTTTCAAGAGATCTAGCTGTTTGGAGTATCACAATAAATGTTTGGTAATGTTTTTTTTTTTTTTTTTCTGGCATTAGTTCAACTCCAGGAAAACTATATATTTACAAACTTAAAAAAGAAAAGTCTTCCTGGAACTGAAAAAATCCCAAGATTTAGACATAGTAAAACTAGCCTGTTTGTATTAAAGAGTACCTCCATTTCCAGCAGTGCAATTCAGCCAATAAGAAACAGTTCTGAGTGTTAGTTCTTTACTATATTTGCTATCATCTTTTGTTTTCCTATATCCTAATACATCGTGTTGCAGCACTATGTGCAGCTGCCTCTGTACCAGAGACAGTTACAAATGCCTTTTAGGTGACTGTAAGGAACAATGTCTTTCAAGTTGCTAAAGATGACTGATGACATTCTCCTGTTGTGTTTTTGTTTTTTTCTTAAATCAAAAACCTCTTCACCTTTCCAGCAACAAAAGCAGGGCAAATTTATTCCTTCCCAACACACAACTATCACTATTTCTCAATACAGTGACTAAGAGCTGTTATTTGTTCAAAAATAACAGCAATGCAGTGGCAATTTTGTATTATTAAAGAATGTTATGTCTAATGACAACCTTCTTCCATAATACAACATTGTTGTTATTGAAGAATGTTATTAAACAATAGCATGGCCAATGCATTTCATATCAGCACACAGTAATTATGTTAAACATAGAAACAGCAGAAAGAAGCTGCTGAAAACATCAATGTGTAACATGTATGTTGAAAATGAAATGTTTTCCATGTGAAACATGCAAAACAAACGGCAACCATCACTGTTGCTTGTTTGTTGCAATTAAAATTTCACTACACACACACATGTCATTTACATAAAAGCTGGAGCTGCTTTGAAAATGTCTGATGACCGATGCACCAGTCAGAGATTTTTCCAGCTATTCTTTGATCACAGATTTCTCTGAAGCCCTGACCTGCAAATACTGATTGCTGATCCTCATTTCTCTGTAATCACTATAGGCAACAAGAGGACACTTTATTTACGTCTTAACAATAACATGGTTACCATAAAATAAAACTGTATTTCAAAAACAGCTCCAAATTACAGAACTCTCTGTCAGTGTCACTCAAAATGTATAAACACAGCAAAATCTTTTAAGTTATGGGAGCAGTCAGTCTTGCAACAAAACTAAAGAGGCCTCTGACTGAAGGCTGCTGCTGTATGGATTAAGAAACATTCTTAACTTCCTGTTTTCTGCTTACTTATAACATCATATATTGTGACAACTTTTGGATGCTTTCACACAGCATCAAGCTGACCAGTATGAGCGGCGAGCACCAATTCTTGCTAAATATGAACTTAAATTACAACTTTGTATCATTTGCTCTAATCTTTCACAGTGGGATGGTGTGAGTCCCTTTCCCGACACAGCTGAGCCTCCCAAAGGGGTTCAGATGTTGTGGCACCCCACCATTGTCAAGCCATACCTCACTCTGCTTTCTGAATGCTCAAATCCCGACACGCTCGAAGGCGCCGCTGGAGCCCTACAGAACCTTGCTGCAGGCAGCTGGAAGGTATCCGCAGACCCAAAATACGAGTTCAGATATATTTTTTTGTATTCGAAATCAATATCTACTTCCCATTTGATTTATTAAAATAATTTTCATTAGCTTAATCTCCTCTTCAACCCTATTTTCCATTGCTTTAAAATGCCACGTGTGTAGAAGGGATTATCGGTGAGTGGTGTGATGGAAATTAGAATGAGAATGGTCATGCTGAGCAAGATAAATGACTTTTTTTTGGATTTCAAAAGTTCTATTGTTCAATAAGGGGTCAAGTAAACAAGCACACTTAGACAGGGGTGGGGATTTGTTCTTGAATGAAACAGTGTTTCCTTTTACTCCCACAGAGCATAAAGAACTTCCACTTATGACAAAGTCTGTCAAAACAATATTGCATTCGCTGACAGTAGCACCCGGCTGTTTTATTAGATCTTAATCTTGGGGATTTTGTGTTATGAACCTTGTAATATTATTCCAAGGCAATGCACATGTTTGTTATTGTTGTTTGCTATTTAAAATCTCCAAAACCTAATGCATTAGGGACTGGAGAAAGACTCCACAAGGAGAGAACTGAGGGAGACTACATGACTATAATGGATGACTCAAGTGACCATGGTACTGTCAGGGCAACTTGTGCCTCCAGGAAGAGATATGAGGGTTAAAGACAGAATATAAGTGTACCACTGTAGGGTGGCCTTGGATATTTATGTAACTGCTTCGTAAGGCTGTTTATAAGCAGCCTGGTTGTCCTATAAGGAAGAGAACGCATTAAAATATGGTTAGTGAACGAAAGAAAATTAACACAAAAGGGAAAAGCAGGAAGGGTTGTAACTGAGAGTATTCTTCATCAGTTTTGTCGAGATGTGAGGTGTTTGGAACTGATTTTGATTTGAGAAGTATTTCCACCGACAGCAGAGTGGACAAAGAGAGCATAAGAGACTGAATAGGAGGGCTCTTGAAAAATCAGCAGAAGAAGGGAAAATTGCAGGAGCAGGTGGTCCTCGTGTGTATATACTTTTTCATTAAAAAAGATCTGTCTCTGTGTTTTGAGAACAGATTTGCTGACAATGTTGGCACACTCTCTTAGCTCTGCACATTTAGGTCTAAGCCAAGACATACGATTGTCGATATCTTATGATGAATCAGTTCCTCAAATTCCTCGTTGGGAAGTTGTGGGGGGGGGGCGGATTTCCTATTTCTGCTATAAAGATGAAGAATACTGTGAGTTTATTTTATTGCAACAGTCAGGAGAATCTAAACAAATCTGTATTTTACATTAAGGATCAGCATTATTTAATCTAAAAAATTCTTACTTAGATTGTTGGTAGAAGTCTTTAACCATCTTCTTGTCTTCTTTTTCCCGGAAGTGGTCAGTGTACATTCGGGCCGCTGTCCGTAAGGAGAAAGGCCTTCCCATTCTGGTGGAGCTACTGAGGATAGACAACGACAAAGTAGTATGTGCTGTCGCCACAGCTCTCCGAAATATGGCCCTGGACATCCGGAACAAGGAGCTTATAGGTGAGTTATGATAACTGGATTACTCCAACAAGGATTATTCCATTACCTCTCATTATTGCATAGATTACTGACATTTCTATTCTCTTTTTAGTAAGGGATTTAGTAGAAGTTGAGTTTGAATTTGGTGGCTGATCTCTGCTTTTTGTAAAGCTTTGACTCACTGATACCAGTTTTATGAGATTCCTGATTTATGCGTTAAAATGCAAGAAGATTTAAGATTAAAACTCAAAATATTTTTCTAGCTTCCCTGTTGAGCAGTTATTGCATTTGGAGCAGAGGTGACATCACACCACCATGTGAGAGAGTAAAACAGAGTTGATGGGGGTTTTGAACAAAGACTGATATTTTGGCTGGGTTTAGCATTTTGTGTTTACACAACAATTACAAAAACGTTTGTCTCTTTGCATATATTCTACATAGAGAATGCAGATTCATACTTCAATCATGAGATTCCCAGCAATGCTTTGGGAATGTCCTAACAATGAGCTGGTCTGAACAATTTTCCCTTGAAGTAGCTTCTGTTTCTGCACTTTTTGTGACTTCATTTTTAAACAACTTACTGAGTCTAAAAAAGTTACATTTGAGTCTTCTTTCCTCAATAACACCATCCACACCAAAGTTTGTGGCCAGTAGGAACTGGTAATGCTTATTAGGGTGTGTTCATTGATCAGAAAAAAGGTTGGATTTTTGGCTAATTCGAGTCACCAGATGATTTTTATATAAGTTTCTACTTTTAGGTCAGAAAGATAGTTGCACATTTGTTTGTGTGTGTATGTTTGAAAAACGCATGTATGAAACTACAATTGCCTTTTTGCAGACTAGATGTGGTCAGAGGTTAGAGGATGCCATTAAGATTAATATCAGATTTGTATGGCCTACGAATATGTTTTGGTTTTGCCTTTTAGTTTTGTGATTTTGTAAAGTTATCATTTCCATATTTTTCCATCCAGTATAATGATTTTTATCTGCCCATCAGTTTAACTGAGACTATTACATGTTGGTCTCTGAGAGACTGAGATTAATAAAGATTGTACTGTGCCAGCTGTGGGTTCAGAAAATAACATGAATAATGTGTAATTGAGAAGGAAACGCTGAAGAGAGTGGGCGAGAGTGGTAGCAGATCAAAGGCTTACATTAGTCTTTGAAAAGTACACTGGGTAATGAGTGAGCCCCAGTCAGTCTGGTAGAATCAACACATCTAGAGATCATTAGCTAACCTGACTCATATACACCGAGTGTGTGTGCATTTCTTTTGTGTCTTCAAGTGTTTTCATGTATTAGATACATCCTTTTTCTTTGTGGCTGTCCTCTCTTTGCTGCTGCCGGGCTAGTGCAGGAATAACAGGTCAATCATGTCGACTGAAAACCAAAAACATCTTTATCTCTCTAAACAGACACCTTACACACACATGAACAGTTTTATGTATGTGCGTGTGCATGGACGTTTTTCTCTCTATCTCTAATATCTCTGACGATCTTGGCTTATTGGTGGGCTCTACGGTTTCTATAGCAACTCTGGCACCCACTGTTTCACGCTGGAGGCTTTTGAAACATATCTTGGTTTTGCAGCAAGTTGTTGTTGTTCCTTGTTGCGGAACAACAAGGAATACCGCCGCCAAGGCTCAACACGCCCCCCTACTACGCTCTGGCTGACGCACAGCAGCAGATTAAAGGATAATTAGAGCTCTCGCGCAGGCGCTTTACTGGCTGTGAGTGATCTCCCTTTTGTGATTTTGTTTGTCTTCTCCAATCTATCTGCAGACAAATTAGCAAGGCAGATTAAAATAAACAAACAATAATTATATATACTGTATATATACAGTATATATAAAAATTGTGAATGCATATCAGCTTAACAAAACTTGGACACACTACTGCAAGTAGAATGATTTGGAGTAACAAAAGTTGAATAGTTTGACCCTGCAAAAAACTGACCAAGTATGACTACAGACATTGTTGCCATCTATTTTATTCTGCATGTAAAGGAACGAACATACAGTAGTTGGGGGACTGCTAAAACGTTTACTCAATTGATTATCACCTGAATGCACAAGTAACTGTAGGTTTGCCTGTGTACTTATGGCTTGTACAATATTTGTAATTATATAAATATCCAGGTGTCATTTTGAAATATTTTGGGGGTGATGATCTACAGGCCTGAGCAAAATCCCTAAAGGTTCAGTCCAATAAGTGAAAAATCCTGTGAGGTAATTTAAGCCTGTCTGTTTTCCTTGTAGGATGGTGATGTGGATGATGTTTTTGTGGAAAAGAAAATTTGGAGTCACTTCTGAAAGGTCATCTTGTCTTGCTCGTTATTATGTTGTCTGCCTCCATGACAGCTCAACTTGCCTAACAACGGCCTTTGCAGTCTTCCAGATGTGGATTAAATCTCGGTATATGTATGGTCAGCTTGTTTTTTTACTAGGTTGTCTGACCAGGAAGTTTCCATAACTTTAAACTTCTATCAGGTTGAAGAGTTCAAATTCAGAGTTCTCCTTCACAACTAGATACTGTTAAAAATACTCGGTATTTTTAGTTTTAAAGCTAATGTTAATAATTAGGATTAGCTGTTTTCATTTGTCTTGCCGGGGCAAAGTAAATGAAGGTAAATTAGTTTTATTATTGTTTTTTTTTTTTTTTTAAATCAGCTTTTTTTATTATTGACCTTTTCACTAATTAAAGCAGTGTTTTGACTAAGACCACTAAAATGTACTTTGTTTATAAATATTGCATGTAAAAAATTAGAATTGTAATTTTTAACAGCCATTAGCTTTCCTGAGCAAAAGCAGAATGAGGTAAACGTTTTAATGGACTGACATTCAGATGAAGTGAGAGGAGGAGTCAATTAAATAAATATTGTACAAATTCATAAAGAAATAATTCCCCATTTTTTTAGGATTTTTGATTAAACTGCAACATGACTCATTTATAGTTGAGATGTGCCATTTTCCACATGTTTCTGATTTGAGTGTGTTTCTCCATCTTAAAGAGTCATTAGAGTTGGACAGGAAAATACTTCAGAAAATGTGCAGATCATCTTATAATTATGCATACAGATTAATAAGTAGCATGTTGAGCATAGTAATGTGCAAAGGTGATCTTAAAAATTTCTTAATTTTTGCCACATTACAACAATAATGTTTAATATATCTTATTGTGATTTTATATTAAAGAGCATAACAAAGTAACATGCTTGTGACGTTTAAGGGGAATGATGTGCTTCTGGAAAGGTTCTACAAACATAAAAACTTAAATTATAATTTTTATGTTTGCGTTGAACCACACCTATGAGAAGCAAAGACGAATCTGAGATGTGCATGGTAACTATGAATGAGTCGCAATTATTAAACCCAATCAATCAGCCTCTCCGCAAAATTGACCTTTATGGAAGAGTGGCCAAAAAAAAAAAAAGCGTTGTTGAAGAGACCACAAAAACATGATTTAATTCTTCCTGCAAGGACACGCACTCATTATGTGGAAATGGATGATCATAAAATCCTCATAATTAACAGAAATAAAGGCTATTTGATCTATTTAATGTTTTGCTTTAAGTTACTGAAATAAATGAACATTCCAGTAATATCCTAATTCAATAAATATGTCTGTAGCTTAGAATACAGAGTTGAATTTAACTGAAATTTTGCTAAGACTTAAAGATTGACACTCTTAAATGTTAACAGTTCAATCTGACTGTGATTAGGTTATTTTGCAAAGAAACCTTGACAAACAATTTAGTCTCAAGATGTGAAAAGCTGGTAGAGATAAAATACTTGGAACTGTAATTGCACAGAAAAGCAGTACTGCAGGGTATTGAGTAAGAGGGACTAAATGTAGCACACTGCACTTCCCAGATTGTCATTTGTAAAAAAAAAAAAAAAAGAAAATCTGAAAACCTTGTCTCATTCTTCTTCCGTTTCAGAGTTATGATTTATTTTATGATCATCTGCCTCATAAAAATCCCAATAAAATACACCAAAGTCTGTGGTTGTGGTTAAGTAAGATCATGTATCTTTTTTATGGAATGAATTTAATTTAAATAATAGTTTAGGAGAAGATAACGGGTGTTCATTAGAAGCAAGCTGCCTTCCTTCTGTTGGAAGAGTGTAGTCGCTCGTGTTTAACCACAGAATCTTACATGGAGCCGCTCTGATTTTCATTTTTAGAGATCAATGAGGTAGCTGTAGCCTTTCGGTATGACTCCTTGTGTTGGTTAACATGCGCAGCATCATTCTGGGTCTTTGTGCAAACAGGAGGCTCGGGAGCCACCAAAGTGCAATCAATGTGTCAGAGCTTCTTAATCACACAGTCTGACTAACTCAACTGTAAACACAATGGCACAAATAATAAACATAGCTCTAATAGATAATGCATAAAAATATGAGTTTTTATTTGCTATGACAAACCTAAACTTCCAAAGCATGCACAGTCGGTGCTGAACTGTATACGTAAATAGCAATTTTTTTGCGTCCAATTTCTGACCAAGACTAGGTCAGTTTTGTGATCGGTTTTAAATTGTAAACATTGCCAAATTTTAAACAATGTGGTTTTATTTTTGCTTAATGTTTCTAGCACTTTCATCTGATTTAAAAAAAACTCAGATTTTATTTGTGCTCTAGTTTGGGATAATATAGTGGAAAATACACTAATGACTGTTTTCTTACATTCTGTTGTCAGGCTGGTTGTCAAAAGGTCGTTCTTATGCTTTTTCTTCTTTACATACTCTTTCCTCTATATATCTTATGTAACCTCTTACGTAATCTCATATGGAATCCCCTGAGGCACAAATATACCTTTAGCAGAAAAGGATCAAAGGAGACGGTCCCTCTGTAAAGCTCAAGAAAGACGAACTGCAGGTGAATCCTGGCATAATCTTTTCTGACCTGCACAAGCAGCATGAAGAAAGAGACGATAGTAAGAGAAGAGTCACTACATCAGCACAACTCCATGAAGAGTACAAGTAGCTATCTAGAGCTCCACAATGTCGGCTTGACTTTAAGACGTCAAGCTAATATTATGCAGTCTTTTGAATGGAAGAAATAAGTTTACTAATTTTCAGTAAGCTGCTGCTAGTTTACATGTGAAAAAAAAACAACCAAAAAACTACTTTGCTAAAAACAAATTACCACCAATGGGATAGAAAACAACTGCTAGTGTCTTTCTTTACTGAGTGATACATGAACAAACATGAAGTTTCTAAAGTGTGGAGATAAAAACAAAACAAAGGACAAGAAAAGAGAGGTCGACCAGTATGGTTTCAGCTTTTTTTTTGTTTTTTGAAAACTCTCAGCCGATTAAGATGGATAAGAAAGAAGCAGAGACCAAGCTTTTAGGAAAGACAAGTCCAAATATTTTCCTTCCTCCAATGTTTTGTCGGTGCGATTTCGCAGATTTAGTTGATTTGTTTTTGTAAGATCAAAGTTGCACCTAATTACAATACAATCCCGCATGACAAATCTCCTCAAACATCACCTCATTCTGAAAAACAGAAACTGAATCTTCTCCCCCCCGTCTTCGAAAACTGCTGCAAGAGTGTGTCATAAGCCGTTAGTGCCGGTGAGTTTGGCATGATCACCATGGGGGAATGGTAGTCTGCATGAGAGCTCATCAGGGGTAGAGGAGGATCATCTTTCACACACTACAACCTTTGTGTCAAATCCTCTGGAAAGCTCTCTATGATTGGATACCGGGGAGACAAGCAGGAGGAAAAGAGCAAGAAGTGGCACAAGACTAGAGAGGGATAAAAGGGAAAAAGTAACGTGAAGCCAAGTCAGCCTAAGAATATATAGCAATGGAAGAGGAAAGAGATGAGAGAGCAGTGACAGCTAAGTCTTAACTGCATATGTATGCTTACTCTGAAATCCCTCAGTAATGTGATTTTGTGCTATATTGATGTCTCTGCGACTCCTTCTTTTCATCTCTGTGTTTTGGGTCTCTCCTGATTTCACCTCCTTTATGGCTTTGATTTGCATATTATAGTCTATAGTCGTGTAGCGATACATGCACTTCATTCATCGATGTACTATGTGTCAGGGCAATTCTTACCGTTTACTTAAAAACGGTAATTTGACACACATGAATTTGGAACAGCACTTTAATGCCTGAAAGGCTGTTTCTTGTTCTCGTAGGAGAGAGAGAGGCAGCTCCCATTTACGCAGAATAAATTTGTTTCATGAAAATTAAGGAACCTTGTTTTACTTTGGTAGATGGTGCAAACCAAAATTTGCTCAGAATTAGAAAACAGGATGTGTGTTCATTCAGGACGCCTAATAGGTTGAAGGGACCTGTTAATCTGACCAAACAGGATTCTTCTCACTGGAAATAACAGTTACATTTATACATTCCCCAGAGTCCTGACTCGAATCCAACAATAGAATCTGTGAAGGCAGCGGCAGATTAGGGTAATTGCAAGGATGATTTCCAACCTCAAAGACTTGGAGCTCATCACGAAAGGTGAATTATAATTTCCGGGATATTTATTTGGAAAGACGCTCATGAATGTTTGGGGTTGAATTCTGGGCTGTGGAACCTTGGAATTAGAAAACACCACTGCTGCTCTGTGCAACCACTACACAGCATAGTGTGCATTTGGAAACAGTGAGCAAAACTTGGTTTGTCATTTCTTGGCAAGTTTATTTTGCACATCTGACTCTTCCACTGCTATAACCTGTGTGCATCCATTTCTTAGCCACATGTAGCTGTAGCATGCATTATGAGATATGCACAAGGTACAAGTGCTAGAAAACCTTCTGGCAGGCCATTAATAATGGATATGAAATTATCTCATGGGGAAAAAGTGGCCGTATCTTTTACCTTGAGCTTGAATATGATTTCCATCTTTGATGTTGAAGTGCGATTGGTTGTACGTTCTGCAACTTCTGAAAATTAACATTTGGTGATTTTCTTTTTTTTTTTTTCCTTTCCAAACTTAAAATTATTGGCAGAATATTTATTGGGTTATTTAAAACTTCTCAAACCATTTTGCAATGTTTGGAACCTGAGCTTAAAATACCAGGTTCCAAACCTTGGATCTATGTACGCAATGCTACAGTGACAAAGTATTGGCTGTACATGTTATTGGTAACCCACTATGTTTATTACGCTTTGCTTTGCTTGACTAGTTCCATGAACTTTTATTGTCTTTCACGCCCACAATTGATCTAGCTCTCAGTAACCCTGACAGAGCTCAGAAAAAGTCCTGGCAACATCTTAACCTTAGAAAAGACAGAGTGATCAGATCAATGTGATTAACTGCAACAGATGTCATATTGTAATTTTCAACAATAATGTTTTAATGGGATATTTGTATGTGGGCACACTCATAATAGTCATGTTTGCACATGAAATGCTGTGGATTGAAATCATCCATCCGTTTGTAGGGTCACAGCGGACTGATGCCTATCTGCATCAGTCATTGGGCGAAAGGACGGGTACACCATGGAGAGCTGTTTCATTCAAAATTAAATGCATAAATAAATACTGTTATTAATGTTATTATTATTATTATTATTATTATTATTAATGCTATTAATAACTAATTTATAAATTCTCCATGAAATAAAAATATGCACCCATGAAATAAAAACAAAATAAATAATACGAAAATATATTTTTCAATGGAGTTGTTTTTTTAATTCATTTAGTTCATTTATTTATTCATCTGTTTATTTCAATGTTTATTTTGTAATGGTCTTTTGTTTTGTGACACTTTCATTTTGCGAACCCACTTCAGAGATTTTTATTTTTTTTAACTCTGTTTTTATTTCAGCCTATTTTCTTTTTTCATGTTCTTATATTCAAATCGTGGGACGAGGATTTTTCTGCTGAGCCCTTCGCAAAGTCAGTTCACTTCTGTATCGAACAAACTGGCCCTCCTATTTTAATGAATCTAAGTTTTTCTGCTCCTGAAAAAAAATCTGAATATTCACTTCGTTTTTTATTTCATGGGGACATTTATTTGATAGAGTATTTATTATTTTTTTATTTATTGCTATTTATTTGTTTACTTTGAAAGTACATCACAGCATTTATATTTTTTCTGCATCAAATCACTGAATACCAGTTTCTATTGGACTATATCAAAGTAGCTCTGCAGTAACTCTGCTTAGCATTGTCTCTTTCAAACTGAGAGCAGTGCACAATCACTTTTTGTGGACATGTTTCTCTTAATGTTTGAACAGAGAAAATTGAGATTGTCCTTACCTTGTATTGCTAAAATGATAAGATAAAATGTACTTTATTGATCACTGGATTGGGAAATTATTCTCTGGTCCGTTTATATCATCCTGTTTTTCTACTGCCCCCCACTTGCCTTCTCTCTCCAGTTTGACAGTTTCTCTGTCTTCCACTTCCTTACCTCATCTCCTCCTCCTTTTTTTTTTTGTTCCTCCTTCTCCGACACGTCCCTCTCCGTCTTTTTCCCCAGACATGAGCTCATAACGCCTTAGTCTCTCATTCTTTGTGTGTCGCGTTGATGACATCAGTCTCGAGGAGTGTTACTGTGGAAACCAAAGTAGTGCAACACAGGGATGTCACTAATTGCATGACTGTGTGTGTGCACTCACCGTGTACGTCGGAGTGTTTTTATGATGGATGTCAGGCACCTTGTTGCAAATAATTAAAAACGTGAAAAAAACTGAAATATGTACATTTTTTTTATTATTATTTTACTCTCACACATGTTCTCAGAAAACGTGGCAAAATCAGTGTTATGAGCAACTAAGTTGCCAGCCAAGGCAACATTTTTTGCTGTTCTCACACACGCCAGATTCTACATATTTTGTCTTCTCGGCTGTCAACAGACTGCACAGTCCTAGACATAAACAACTTTGCAAGGCGAGCAGGCTGAGAGACGGTGCGGCCCGGTCTATTGACTCACACAGTGTTGACGCACACTTCTCTGTCTCTGCTGCGGCACTACTTTATGAAATTTCTCTGTCGCCTGTGGGATGATTTCCTCATGTGTGAGGGTATGGCATGTCTTTTATCAGCATACTTTGTTCTCTCTGGCATTCCTCGTTCTGTGTGCCTCTGAACCCAACAGGGAGCACGACAGCAAGAGAAAAATAGAGAACAATAAAGAGAGACAGACATGGGGACAGAAAGTGCTGCCATGTGTTTATTAGATGGATTTTTTTTTCCTCACAGCTTTTATGTCATCAGTCTAACTCAAGCTGAGGAACTCTTATGAATTCCACAATAACACCAAGCTAAAGGTTTCAAATGATCTGTTCATAGCCAAGAGCTTGTGATTTTCTTCACAAAGTAGTTCATTAAGAAGGGTATTGTGACTCTGTAACTTTACTAAATGTTCTGTAACCATAATGGAACAATTATTTATTCTTTATTCTTCTAATGAAGGTGCAGGTTTCATACATTTGGAAATGACTCCTGCCTTTTTATCCCCTCTCCTCTTCCCCAGCAATTCCTGCTGTAGACTTGTCATCTGCAGACATCAGAGGCAGACACGGAGTGTGAGGTATAACTGTGCTGTAAAAAGCACCAAACTCAGGATGTCTGACTATTTTCTAACTGGGAAAGAAATTTTCCTCAATTTCAAACCTTTTCGAGAGTTGCTGCACTCCAGATGGGTATTCTTCATTTAACTTCTGGAAAAATAAAGGGATAGATTTTGCAATCAGACTGAGGATGGTGATCAATATTGACTTCAGGATGCTCTACTGTGTGCTGCTGTGTTTATTAAATAAAACATAAATGCTGCATCTTTTAATGCTTTGCAGTATTATAGATAAAGTGATTGTCTCTGGCTCCCTTTTCCTCCCCGAATGCTATTGGATTGTTTTCAGTGTCAATGAAACTACAAATATTTTCATATTTGTTTGCGTTTTTCAGAATGACTGCCTTCAAAGGATATCACTCAAATATGTTTCATGTTTTCAGTAGAGGAGCAGTATCCTGTTGCTTTGAATATGGCACCACCTGTCAGGGCAATGATGAATTGCAGTCACATATGGAGAAACTGATCCTTATAATACAGAGGAGCTGAAACAGTAATTCCACAGAATAGATGACAGCAAAAATTGTTTATGATTGTTGTACTGTCACATGAACAGTTGACAACATAAACAAATAAAAGCCTGCATTGCCTAATTCAATCACTTGTTCAGTTTAATGGTCGACATAAAACGAGTACGGCATCCTAAAATCATCTTTGCGTTTTAGGTGAAAGTATCTGCACTTAGACAAAATGCTTCACTGCTCGATGTTGAGTTTCGTCTCTTTCTTAGCAGTTTGGCTTTTACAGTTAAAGCTCCGACCGTCTTATGAGCTTTAACTGAAGTCAGAAAATGCTCCAGAAATCCTGAAAGCCACTGACTTCTGATGCCATTAAGCATATAGGCAATCAGACACCACAAACAATCAAGCTGTTTCATCTTTCCCCATCTCTCCCTGAGACAATTACCTCCAATTTCACTTCAATAACATTCTCCCTTCTCCGTCAGTAAACAATCAAATCACTCCATTGTTGAGGGTAATTGGATCCTTTTAAATCAAATCAGCCGTTATGGTCATGATAAAGCATGGCCTGCGCTGCAGCGGCTGGTGACACATAAGGGAATGCAACGCAGGAATACATTACTGTCTCTGCCCCTCAGGTAAAGATAGCTATATTGGAAGAGCTGTGTAATACAGGTTTATTAGGCTGTGCAGTGATCAGCACAAGGCTCGCCTCTGTCCTTGAGGACGTGTTCCACTTGTAGCTGCTCGCATTCCAGAAACAAATACAACGGATGTAGTAGGAAGACTGATGTGCACGTTACGCTTTGTGTAAAACAGCTTTTAGACACGTTAATTTGTCAAATCTCATTAAAACGTTGATGTAAACACTTCCCTCGCTTTTTATCCACCGTATAGTCTCTCATAAAGTGGCTGATCTTCTGCTTGCTACAACCGCAACCTTCAACATACTGAATATTTGCCCCAGCCTCAAGACTTTTGCAGTACTCAACAGGTTTTCCTTGAAAATTTCTTATTAACTTATTAATTCCACTCAGCTTCCCTTACCTTGCATTCCCACAGCATGCACCTGCTACCACCATGTTTCACCTCTGAGTTTGTGTGCAGGCTTTGGTACAGCATTTGCAAATTAACTTGTCACTTTTGAAGACGGCAGACTAATAGGACTGAACAGTGTGCAATCCTGCTGATCTTTCTGGTGCGTTCCCTTGCCTTGATGATAGCATTTGACTGCCAATGTTCTCCATCCCATCGGTTCTTATCTGTGGTTCTCAGAGCTGACTGCGCTACGTGTTTCAAGTACTTCCCTTTAGATGCACACCTGACTAAAGCTGTGTATTTAAAGGACTGGGCGATTAACCGGCTTAGGGAACACTTGATGGCATGCTGAGGAGGTAATGCAATCATTTGAATCAGGTGTGCTGGGACAGAGAAGACAAGACGGTGGGCCCTGAGGACCAGCATTAAGAAACCCTGCTTTTGCAAACTTCTGAACAATTCACAGAACAGCTGTAATTGCACTGAGTATAAATAAATTACATAGATTATTGGGAGAAATCTGAAGCCAGATGGTGGCCATGCTTTGAAGATTTTCCTTCCTCTTTGCAATCATGTGTCGCTTTGTCAGTCTATCACATATAATCCTGATAGAGTACACTGACTTTTTTTTGGGGGGGGGGTTGTAATGTGAAATAATGCGGAAAAAGTTTATAAATACCTTCACAAGGGACTATCATGTTTTAAGTGTAGCAGCCTTTGAGGAGACTGTGAGGGGAACATCAAAAGCTTGAGCCTAGAAATTGCTGAATCTTAAAATAATTTGGGGAAAGTGCATCGACTACTTCTCATTTAGCTTAATCTATTATTCATCAATAAACATCTTACAGTCTCTGAAATTGTTCTGTGTACATGTACGAAAGTGTCAGATTGTAATGGCTAATAGGATCTTTGCTTCTTTTTTTTTGCCTTTTATGTTTATTTACATACTCTAATTGGATATTTGTTCTGGGGAGTTGTCAGCTAAAAACGGAGGCAGCTAAAACTATAGAGTTGGGTGTATGTAAGGTTTTTGGATCATTTAGGTGACATGTGCTTGGGAATCAAACTTCCTCTAATGTTTTTATGAAAACATTTGGAAATTTTAAAAGAACTTTCCATCTGATTCTGCAAGTACCGAGGCAATTCATCTTCCATTCGTCTAAGCTTATGCTAATGTCAGCACTGGTTAAATCCTGCCCTTTATTCCAAAGCTTCCTATTCATCTTCTGTCCTCTCTCATGGGTGACCAATACTCTGCTGCATCCTCTTTGCTCCCCTTCCTTATTATTCTCTCCTTTCTAATCTTGGGCCCCAAGGAAAAAAATGTGGTGATGTTGTGACGACTGAAAGGCATCCACACAGAGGTGGCTGTGTACCCACACGCCACACGCTGAATATGCTGGTGGCAGCTTATCAGCACGTTTTGTTGATAAGCAAAAAAATATTTATGGCACTTATAATTTCTCAAGCCTCCGCTGCGTATCAGGTGTTGCTGTTATTACCTGCAGTCAGTCGGTTGATAAATTAGTCACTTCATCAGTAAGTAAGACATCCTCGGAGAAAATGATCCGTCAGTCCGTCAGTAAATTAGCAAGTCACTAAATCATTCACACCCTTAATCAGTAAATAATTCAGACCTTCACTGAGGAATTTGTCAGATCTTCAAATAAGTTAAGTAAATTAACCGTTCTTCAGTTGGTAAATCAGCCAGGAAATTATTCACTTGACTCAAGTCACTCACATAATGAGTCATCCTCCAAGGATTCAGCTTAACTTTGTATTCAAAGCCAAAAGACAATGGCTGCTTAACCTCTGCTGAGCCTGCCAACCTCTGATAACACTCGGCCAATTAACTCGCAACTTTTATCCTTGCAGATGGACTTTTTCAGAGTGTGTACGTGAGCGTGCATTAGATTCCCGTGCATCAATGCATGTCCATGTTTAAAGCATCAGCATATGCTCCTGTGTTTGACTTCCAAGCTTGAAATGATGCACTCATGTCATAGTGATGTGTGACTTAGGTTTTCAGTGGGGAGAAAGAAGCATATGTTTCAGACACCACCAGATAAAGAAAAGAGGAACAATTTGAAAGAAAAAAAATACATTTCTTGCTTCAAAGAACAAATTGTAATGCTGCAAGGATATTTTATTCCTGCTTATACTCTCTATAATTCTTTTATGAACTCAAAGTTAGCAGCAGAATATTGGTCAGCAGATACAAAGTGGCCATTAAGAAGGTAAGTCGTACTTTTGTTCTGCACTGTGAAAATGAGTAACTTAAAAGGTGTTATTTTACAACCAGTAAAAGAAAAAAGTGTGGCGCCATACAGGGAAAACCAAAAAGCCTTTCGTTATAAAATAATTTTGGGTTCTGTCTTCTCTGTCTCCAAAGAGGATGTAACAGGTTGTTTGAGAAGAGAAAGCAATAGAATCCCCACTTCTTTTTCCGATGTTTTAAATTTATTATGTTGTAATTTAGAGATGGACTTATTAGTTATGAGGGTTTTATTTTTCTTTAAACAGTAGACCTGACACATATAATTAGATATTTTTTCTTCTTTCTCGAAATGATCTCGTATCACTTATAACTGACATTTTACAAAAAAGGAAACTGGGCTGAATTAATTTTGGCTTCCTATTTTCATACGGAAGTTGATATCAACAACATTTGGTTGCTGTCTGTGGTGAGGCAATGGTTGTCGGGTTGTCAATAATCTAATTTGGAATAGATATACATGCTTATTTCACTGCAATTAGTACATTTTTGTGAGCATAAAAAACAAAACATCTAAATGTTGTGACATCCTTAATAACTAAACAGTTTTCTCAGATGTACCCCAGTTTTCAGAGTGGATTTGTGGGAAGTTGTTGTTTTGGTTATTATTTCAGCCCGGAGATTAAACTATTTCCAGTTTAAAAGAAGTAAATGCCAGAAAGAGCACAGAGGGCAGGGATGCCCTTCTGATAACAAATGTATCCAATAAAGTTTTTCGTTGAAGCATGTCTGCGCTATAGATAAAAAGCAGATACTCACAGTAGCTGCTGCCTCAGAGACACCATGGGAGGCCTTGAGGTTTGAAGTAAACATCTTGGCAACCACCATTTACACTTAGCATTTTATTTTATTTATTTTTTTATTAAAATAGATGTTGGATTTTTAAATTTGTAAGTCCAATAAAAAAAATATAAACTTATTGAGCACTGCACTCGGCAATGTTTCTTGCTGCTTGTTATTTCTGCACAGGAGACGAGCATCAACTGCACGGCAGCCCATGGGCTAACCCACGCCGTTTACAAAGAGGCAGAAGTTACTGCCTGCCACATCTTGTGCTTTTTCAACTCACAGTGCCTTTTTATTGTCTCTGCTTAGCAAAGTCGGGTAAAGTTGTTTATGCACTTAGCACAAATGGATAAAATGTTGAGCTTTCCTAGAAAAAGTGATGGCTTATTTGGAGTGTTTTTGTATGCTGCTGAACTAGCATGAAGTGAGAAAAGAAAGTGAACATAATTTCTTGGAAAACGCATCCTCTGAGCTGGAGTTCAGCTTGTATCTGCCTCACTTCTCATGTCTGATTTGGATTGTAAAATGGTGACAAAGTGACATTTAAACCATCATATAAATATAAGTCCAGCAACAAAAAATTGCATATTAGTATATTTGTTTAATATTTACGTTTGATTCAGGCCAGTGGACCTCAGCTGGCTCATGTTCTGCATCCATGGGAAATACGCAGAACATTTTCATTTGCGGCTATACTTCAGCTATAGCTGTTCAACATTCACAGCCAAGTCCAAAATGATTGTTCTTTACCTGAAACTTGACCTGTGGGCTTTGCTCCTGAAAACACAAGACGATTCAAGTGTAATTGACAGGTTTTATGATGGTTGAGACATTTCTTCCCCGTAGGCTGCCTCTCATGTTTGATTCATTTCTACATTGCTCCTTAGTCAGCACAATCACACATTTCATCAGTTCAGTTTCCCCACTGTCTTCTGTTCTCCACACCGATTTGGTGTGATCTCTCTGGCCCTTCGCCTCAGTCCTCTTTGCCTCCTAATCCCATGAGAAACTCCTCAGCATGACTGAGACAACTTAGGAAATCACTCACTTGCTACCTGACTCCTAATGAGCCATATTAGTTTCATAGTGACAGTGATGGATCCCTTGCACCCTAATTAAACCAGATTTATTTTATTTTCATAAAAAAACATCTATTTTGAATTGAATTTGTGACAGTAATTTGCTTATTTGTAAGCCAGGTTGAACAGTATTTCAGGGATGCTAGTAGTGGCATGAGGTTTATAATTGTTCTTGCTCTTCATTTTTTTTCTCCATAAAAATTAGGAAAATATGCCATGAGAGATTTGATCCATCGGCTACCGGGCAGTAGTTGCAGCAGCAACAATAACACCACCAGCATTGGAACGTCGGGCAATACAGGCACTCCCAGCAAGGCCATGTCAGACGATACGGTAACTGCCATATGCTGCGCACTACATGAAGTGATAACCAAGAATATGGAGAATGCAAAAGCTCTACGTGATTCTGGCGGGATTGAAAAGCTCATCGGCATTGCCCGCAGCAAAGGAGACAAGTAAGTAGGTCGTGGTCAAGAATTGTTTTGTCTGCAACTGTGAAATAACTCAAGTATTTGAAATCACACTTGAAATGTCTCGCAGATCTCCATTGTCATTTCAAATCAGGAAATGCTTAATTTTTAATGCAACTTCTACATTAGATGTCTTCAAAGAAGGATTTTCTATTCCTGCCTTTTTCTGAGAAGAAATCTAATGTTAGCTGTTAAATAAATGATGGGATATTTGATTAACATCATTTGCATCCCAGAAAGCCTTTATTATTTGGTTAAGTTCTGAAGTGAAATGTTTAATCTACACAGGGTTAAGATATTAAAGAGTCCATTTTGCTATTTGATCTAGAAGCACTGCATGCAGGAAGGTCTGGGTCCAATTCTTGGAGTCTTTTTGATGTCCAGAAATATTCAGCACAACTCTCAGCACCAGCTGAAGCTGGTGGTGAAGCTGAATCTGGTGCTGAGTTGTGCAGCGGTAAACGAAACCTTCTGTTTTGCAGTCTTGGCTGCTCAGTTTTGTATGAGTACTATGAACTCAACAATGCTGTTTTTATACAGTGGGCAATTATGTGGCAACCAAAAGTTTTACACTGTATTCCTTTGGCAAACGTCGGATATTTCATGCAGAAAAGGGACACACGATTTTCCCTCAAGGCAAACTTGATGGCTTTTCTGTGGTTGTGTGTGTATGCTGGCAGCAGATAAGAGGCAGTCTTTGTTGGGTTGTTGGGACCCAGTGTTGATAGTGTTTGCCTCTCCCCTTTGCATTAAAAGTATTTATGACTCAGTTGAATTTTCTTTATACTTTAAGATATAAGTTAAAGGCTCCTGCTGTAACCATTGTAACTTCTAGATTACACTAAGTGTTTGTGCCTGATTTTATGTTTTACACTTCAATTTTTTTCACAGAGACCATCGTTTAAGTAAGAATAGCTGAAATGTAATCACAGATTATATTCCTTTACAGAATTAAATATTGTCTAATTTGTTCAAACAAAATTAAATAAAAGCCTTTTTAAAAGTGATTAAGATCTCATTTTGATAAAAATATTTATATTTGAGTGTGGGCAGCTGTTTTTGAAGTGTACATAGTTTGTGTGAGAAAATAAAATGGAATGAAGCAGATGTAAAGTTGGTTACTGATGTGTGACTGACTGATTTACTAATTGGTGGTCTGAACTCAGTTCAGACTGCTTAGGTGCTGAACTTTTACTATTCAATTAATTTTAACCTGGCTAAATTGAATTAACTACATCCTGCTGAACATGAACTAGTTCAACACAGTTTAAAAAAAATTCTAAATAATTTATTAAATTACAATTAGGTCAGTCAACTTACCTGAATGGGAGTTGACTTGGAAAATGTGTTTGTAGTAAATCAATGAGAGAACATGTGTGATATTCTAGTTAGGAAAAAAATGGATGGAAAGTAACAATGGGTGATGTTATGTCAAAGCAAAGAAAAACAAATATCAGGGAGAAGTGATAAAGTAAATGGAAGAATAGAGTCCTGACTTCAGTTATCTCACTCACTTGTGGGACAGAGCTCTGCCTCATTTTACCCAGCGGGCGCAAAACGATTTTTATCATAGAAACAGATTAAACAAAAGCTCTACACCGACTCTGTCAATGAAGTTGCTGTTTATTTATTTCACATTTCTTTGACTCATGTTCTCATTATTTTCTAGAAACACTAACGAAGAACTGCAGATAATGTTCCCATCATAATCCTTTGTTTGAATAAATGTTGCCCAGACAGGAGAAATAATTCTGCCACTAAAATATACAAAAAGAATACAAATTTGAAAGCTCCCTAGTGGTTATCCTCCTGGTTAACGTTATATCTTCTGAAAATTTAAAATGTAGTGTAAATCCTTGTAAGAGGAGCTCAGCGTATAAAGCTACTGCATTGCACACTTCATCACGCACCATGTCTCTCTGTGACCAGCGGGGAACCTGGCCTTTATGCAGCCTTTATCTCTCATTCATAGCTGCACCTGTGTTCCCTGTGATCATTCATCTAAGAAAAACAAAACAGAACAACAAGGAAGACCAAGCTAAAATAGACCTTCTTACCATGGGAGACCAAGCAGGGCGTTCTGCCTTGCTGCTATAGCAACCAGCAGGTCAGGGGTTGCCATGACACCGAAGTGTTATCAGACTGAGGTCAAATGTTGATTTATTGTGGAGTGAGCGAGGCTAAGTCTATTTAGGGAACTGTGCTCCAGGGTGCCATTACACAGTGAGATGAGGTTCTGACAGAAGCCTCCATAAATGCAAATTTCACAGTGAGAGTAGTTATCTGCTAATAATTCACACCTCTTCATTTCTTATAGGCTCATAATTAAGCAGTACTATAGCAGATTTACGCGATTACACTCTGCAGAGTTTCAGGAAATGCCACCTACATTTAAATCAAGTATGACTGTTGATCAGTTGCACAACAAGGGCTGAAAAAGGACTGGAGTAATATTGTGAATGATTCAGAGGGTTGGGACAAATAACTACTGAAATAAATCCCTGCCATCTACAAAACATACAAAATATTTGTTCAGCCTACAACATAAGCTTTCATTCCAAAAACATAATTTTGCACATTGCAGGTCATTGCAGCTTTCAAAGATCATTTATCCACTAGAAATCCCTGAGGAAATGATAACATTAATGTTTCCATTAAATTAAATGACAGTGTTCATTATGATTTGGAAGACTTAAAACCATCAAGAAACGTATCAATTTACAATAAAAACAATTACTCCGATCTTCCAGTTTTGCAAATAAGTTATGGTCTCTTTATTTTAAAATGATCTAAATCAATGTGTTTCTTCAGGACAAATAGAAAATGGGAATTCCTTTCACTTGCGTGTTGTCAATAGGCGGAGACTCGTAAAGTCACTTTCACATTAGTAATTGTTCATCTAGGTGGCAAGTAGGAAACCATTAGCATGGCAGACTGGGTCATTTTAAGCTCACACAAGAACTCTGCTTTTCCCCTGGAAAAAAAAAAAATCATTCTCCTTTGAAACGAGTAATAGTCTTCTTGAAGCCCTTACAAATTTCACCGGTCTACACATATCTTGTGCAGCTGGTAAGAATGGGAGACAAAGTAACTACACAGAGTCACAATAAATGGGGTCCTGTGGAAATAACTCCCTATGTTTTTCTCAATCTCTTTCCAGACACTCGGCAAAAGTGGTGAAAGCAGCCTCTCAAGTCCTCAGCAGTATGTGGCAGTACAGAGACCTGCGCTCCCTCTACAAAAAGGTAGGTGTGTGTGTGTGGTGAACTGTGTTCTCCTGCATTTGTGGGTTCTGAATCATGCTGTACCACTTTTGTTCTGTTAAATATCTTTAGTTTCAATTTGCGTTGAGTGTGGAATATTGTTTTCTTGCCAGATTTAAATCTCAAATGACTTGTATCTTTTCCTGTCGTTCTACATACATTTGTCTCATGAAAAATAAATATAAAAAGCTAAGTCAGAGCCATACAACAGACCTAGTTTGGCGGTGATAGCACTTCTGTGTAATAGATTTCTTGACAACATAGTAATTAGAAAAATTGTTCTATTTAGAAATCTGGCCTTGGAGCCTGATGGCTTTTTGTTTTCACTAAAGCAGATGGCGAGGCCGATTCTCTAATAGAAACATGTCAATGAAGCTAATGAAATACACATATCCATCCTGCATTTTGTCGGATGGACAGCTAATTATTTACTCTTCCAGGCTTTTCTATTCTTTGATGAATTTCTTCTTGATTTTGTTGTCTTTTCAGGAACAATTTATTTGTAGTTTAATTGTGAAACCGTGTAATTATGAGTGACCAATGAGCTTTATATATAAAAACTCAGCAACACATCATCAAAGAGTTTTATATAATCTGTTTGGGACTTCAGAATTCTGCCAGAAACGCCTAATAGGGAAACATTGCAATAAATAGGAAATGGCGGCATGTCAAAAAAAATACAACTTCATTGTTATTATTATTATTATTATTATTATTATTATTATTATTATTATTATTATTATTATCAACTAATAATGTAAAAACCAGTATGATCAATTGCTGAGTTTGAGCGTGATAGGAAATGTATTGCATACTTAGTTGAGGAAATAGTTTTGTATTTAAGCAAATGTTGTGCTTAATGCTCTGATTGCCCGCCATGCTGTCTTAAAGTAAACGGTGATGGGACACAGATGTTTACCTCCGATATGGTTCCTTGTAAGAATGCAAAATTAGTTACGATTCCAACGAAATGTGTGCTGTCTGAAAGCTGTGTGAAAGAGAAGGAGCTTTCAATTTGCAAAGACAAGGGCTACTTAGGCTGAAGAGTAATATTCAAGGATAAAGATGAGATCAAGAGAGATTTCTCTCATTAAAGTTTCTTAATAATATTAAAGTATAAACTTTTAACTATGTGGTTTAAGAAAATATTCCCAAAATTCTGCCTGCGGTGAAACAAAATAAACTTGTAATTTAGTCCAGAGTACATCAATGAAGTTCTCTTATTTTTTCTCAAATTGTGGTAACTTCACTTTGGAATAGATGATCATTTATTTTATCTCTTGTCATTCAAGTAGCAAATAGGCATATTGAAGAAAGTCCTGTTTTATGGATACTCTACCTGAGTTGAGTATATTGCCTGCGATCCCAGCAGTTGGCAATGCAGCTTCCCCTGAATAACTGAGCATATCGTTACTTCCATACATCGTCAAGACTTATTTTCATCATGATCAAAAAACAGCACAAAGCCCAACATAATTGCCAAAAATAGACCTATTTTTCCTGGAGCAAGGCAGGCCACAGTAAATATAGAGGATCGTGATTAGTCTGTTTTCAAAAGTTATTCAGCAACTGGACATTTGCGTTTTGATGGTGATGTGTACATTTTGAATTGACTTTGATCTCCAAACATAAGACCTTGTAAAGTGCTTCTGATTTACAGTAGTTAGAATATAGTAAAAGTGGTAAAGGAAGGGAACTTGATGATTGTTAGAACCGTGTGCCAGAAGACAAAACATAGCAAACCTTCCCAAGTAAAATTTGCCATGCTGAGCATGTTCACCTACTTGCTGACACTAAAAGCAGCGGGGTTATTAAAATGGCTTGTCTTTGGTATCATGTAGACAACTGGGAAAGATGAAGCCACACAGATATTGATATAAGGTGCAAAAGGCTGCAGGTAAACTTCCTGCCTCAGCAGTTTGTACCTGCATGTCCTGCCGCCACATTGTCATTCTGTCTATTTCCATTTTGTACCTGTAGACAAACAATGTGTACTTCGCATTAGATACTCTTGCGTTTCAAGAATTTTTAGTGTATTGAGAAATATAATTTTAAAAAAAAGATCAAATTTGACATATAATTTATTTCTGCTGTTTGTTGTATTTGGGGAGATTTTATACTCTACACGTTTTCCAAAGTTTGATGCTTTTATGACAGATAATGGCCTTAAATCAAACCAAAAAGAATCTGCATTTTCAAAATTCAACCTTTGGATAATATTGATGAACTCACAGAACCATATGATGGATACTTTATCGTCAGTGTAAATACATGAGATGAATGCCCTCATTCAGACCATTGCACTTAACCGATAATCCTACTGCGCGAGAACACCAACACGTGTAACATTAGAGATGCTTTCAGGAGATGAAAGAAATTCACTGTAAAGCACCAGCTGTCAAAGTACAAAATATCCCTCAGACAGGAAAGAATCGATACATTGTCGGTATGAAATGTGGAAGACGGCTCCCTTTTGGATCTTAAGTCCCAAGCAGCAAAAATAAGTAAGAATTGACAAACAATTTAAAATGAGAAAAACTGTTTCTTTGGTTGTCATCCAACCATTTCGGCCCATGAAAAGTGTTCATCTGTCAAAGTACTTGCTTCTTGAGGTCAACCATGAACACATTTAAACAAAGGAGTAATAGAGCTGTGCTGGACACCAGCACAGCTGAGTGCCAGCATTTACAGAGGCGCCATGATCAATCACTTCATGTTAATCTTTCGAGTCCATTGTATGCCATTTTGCTCTTTTGTATTTTTTTAATTATGCACACATATACACTTACTCACAATAATGCACTTACAGGCTCATTGTTATTTAGCTAATTACGCAGACTGAATGTTGCAAAAACTGCAAGCCAATGGATACTGCTTTGAAGAGTAGTTCATAAAGAATGGCTCAGACTGTCAAAATGCAAGATAGCCATATACAGCCATGCATTTCTTTAAAGCTGGTGCATGATTTAAATAGTTGCATGCTTAATTTTTTAGGAGAACCACATTCTATAGAGTCCATGTATCATATGAGACACTTTTCTCTTCAGACCACAAGAGACATTTTTCTGCCTTTCAGCTTCACTAAAACTTCAAAGCTGTAATCACAGAATTTTGAAGTACTATTTGAAATTCTAAGTGGGAAATGCATGTTCTTTGTACATGCATATTTGAGCTGCATGTTTCCTCGCTCAATTAATTTTAATAACACCTCCCAGCTTATTGTAAATTTCATTGTTTAATTTCCAGGCATTTTGTTCTGGGATTGCTTGGCTAAATATTGAAACACTTCTTTTTTTTTTCAAACTTTTTATAATGCTGTTGCCTCTTCACTGGTTTTTTGAAGTATCTCCTATGCTGCATTGTGACATAGACAACCTGATAAGTTTGAACCAAATCAGCAGCAGCTTAAAGGTGCATTCATACCAGCCATATTGGTCCGCTTTAATCAAACTCTAATCTGTTTGCCTCGAAAGTCCGGTTGGTTTGTGCATGTGTGAATGTGCAATCAAACTCTGATGCGGAGGAAAAATAAAACACTGCTCTGCCCAAAAAAACCCTAGGTCTCTGTTCCATTTTTGTTTACATTTTGTGAAGAAGGAAGTTTCACTCAGCATAATTTTCAGAGATTTGTGTGTCATTTCCTTCAGTGATTCTTGGTGCAGCGCCTCCACAGATGAGCAGGTAAACAGGTTTTTCAAAGGGTTTGGTTCGTTTGACAGTGCAGTGTGATAGGGAAATGCACCAGGTGAAAATGTAACAAATGTTGCAATAATGGTCCCCAGTCGAACAGAGTCTACCAGAGTAGGAGGTGTGAAAACACCCTAAAAGTTGAACATATTTCTGGCCCATTTCTTTCTTTTTTTTTTATTTGACAATGAAGTAGAGGCTCATGCAATGTGTCTGAGAGTCAAAAATACCTGAATTTAGAAACCAGTGTGCTTCCCCACACCAGAAGTTTGGTTAAAAAAAGCAAAACACTGAATTCTCAAACTTATGCTGTGCAAAGTCTACTATGGGTTTATATATATATATATGTGTGTGTGTGGGTGTGTAGGCGTGTGTGTGGATTCAAACTGATGTAATATGCATTTAAAGATTTTTAGACAAAATACCTGAGAATATACTTTATGCAGTCCAATTTTGTAACTGTGGAAATTGTTGCCTTAGAGGACTTTATCACGAGAGTCCAGAGCTCAAAATAAGTGACTTCACTGCTAGTATCCTTGCATGACATATTAGGTCATGGGTGTTAGCTGCTAGAAAAATCCTATTAGTCTCCAATCCAAACATGGATTAACATGGAGTTTAGACAGGAGTGGAGTGGAATGTCACTGGAAAGTGTTTGGAAGCAAAACCAAAGGAGCTAAAAGGTGCAGGTTATGACATTGTGAAGTGGATTTCATGATTTATATAAATTTTTGTATATAGTTCAAAGACAAGATTGCTAGAGATGGCATATTTGTAGTTGTTTTGATAAGGAGAAATCTTTTAATCTGTAATGATTCGGTTAGTTTGAGACATGTCTCTAAAAGTTGTGTGCTTTGAGGTCTTGGGGTAATGAAAAAGTTTTGAAAAACACTGTCAAACAGCATGGAAGTAGATGTTTGTTTCTATATGAGTGGGTGTCTTTGAAAATGTGGGCTTTAAAAGAAAATTGCAGTAAGAAGAGTTAATCACATCCTGCAACGGTGCCAGGCTGAAAGAGAGGGTGAAAGAAAAGAGAATCGCCTCATATTGGATGGCAGGCCTGCATAACAGCGTTTGAACTTGAAGGAGAAGTTGGAAACCTATGAATAAACACTAACTCTGTATGAAAATACCATCTGAGATCACTTGAAAGACCTCTGATGCAAGAGTCATTAATAAACCAAAGCCTAAATGTGTTTGTATCAACACAGACACTGACTTTAGGATAAAGCATGTATAATAGTCTCCAGCGTGCAGTAAAGGACTACTTTTACCAGTTAATTTGGTCTCTGACAGAATGTGTCCTCACTTAGAATGCGTGTGTGTGTATGCGGGCTTGTGCGTGGGTGTGTGTTGGGTGTAGCTGTGCATGTCGCAGCTCATCTCCAGCTTCTAGGAGGGTAGCTGCGGGTCATCTTTTAAATAAACGACAAATGAACAGCCCTGTTCAACAGGGGATTTCCACTGAAAACAGGGAACCGAAGCATGGTCACTTTGTAAATAAACCTACTGTGCTAATAGGACCAGAAGGAACAAATTCTTTGAATCATCCCAAACAAACATATGCACCCTTCCTCCCTGTCCTAACACTGAATTTCATATTCACAGAGTTGCACTTTGTCGTGTCCCTGTTCAGCCTCATTTCTTGATAAATGATCTGTCTTGGATGCTTAATCAGACACATTCGCTCTCACGCACGTAGAAATGCCCATACATTATGCATACATCACAATCTCACACAACTCGGACCCCACACATGTAACAGATGGAGTTCAGGGTCAGGGAGTTGCTGTGTTTGTCATACATGCAACAGATTTACAATACGTTTCAGGGATTCATAATTTATTATGTGCTTGTGCCATTTGAGTTGAGTGAGAAATTTGTGTTTGATGTCTGTGTGTGAGGTCACTGATTGCAGTCCAGAATGCTCAAGATGTTCCTGTAAATTGAACAAATGCATCTGTAAGGAGTAGTGTTATATAGTTTAGTTGCATATAAAAATTCTTGTTGAATACAGAGCTGTTCAAATATGCTTGTGTGGTGACATGCTATTGTCACCACACAAGCACAGAGTTACTTAATTTTGTGCAGCTTTTATTACAGATGCGCCAATCAGATTTAGCTGCTAGCCTCCAATTTCCTTTTCAGTTTTGTAGACTGTAATCTGACATACTTTGAATAAACGGTGAAAAAATTAACTTTTAAACCCCACAATAGATATTAAAGCAACCATAGATCCAATAAGTACCGTTTTCTGGTTTCTCTCTGATGTTCAGCCTCTCTGTGTTAGGTGAACAGAGACAGAAGACTGCTAAGTTAACCCCCTGTTAGTGTGGAGACTACAAGACTGCTTAGAAAGTCAGAAAGGCAGTATTGTGGTCCACATCTGTGGTAAGGATGTCTGCAAATAAAGTACAACTGTGTTATCTAGGTCAATCTCTTAAAGAGCAAAAAACAGGCAACAACACAGAAAGATGTAAAGGTCAGAGGCACATAAATCCTGCGAGAGCAGGTGGAACATGTGTGAGTAAATCACTCACAACTATAAATCTCACAATCTTAGTGTGAAATGAGTAGGAGGGCATGCAAGAATTAGAGGAATGAACAATAAAAAAAATCTTCAATGGTCAGTGAGATACAGAGGGAATCCACCTCTTACTGTGCGTAACCTTTTTTAAAATTTGTGCCATAATGGCTTTCTGGCATTAGTGGTGCTAGACCCAACACCCCCCAGACACCTCACCCCGCACACACGTACATGCCAACTCACCTCATTTGTTAAGGCACTAATCGCTTTTTACCTCACAGTTCTGTGACCTTCAGCTGACTATCCAGTGATGGTGAGAGCAACAGGCAGACTGGTTGCCTAGAAACCCACTTTCTTTGTGTTTTCCAGTTCTTACAGTGGGAGCTGAAGGTAAGTGGGTGGGAGGAGAAGGAAAAAAAAAACTGATGAAAAGTGTAAAATAGGTGAGAATTAGTGAGACCTACACTCAGAGAATTAATTGGCTACTTTTGCAAGGCATTGCAGGTACTGTATGTGGATATTGTTGTTGTTTTCATCTCTCTTTATTTTATTTCATTTTTTTAACTGGTAGATTTGTGTCTTAGGGTTGAGTTTTACCTTGCTTATTTCTAGTTCTTTCACCCATCACCAGGGCCTTGTTTTGGAAAGAAATGTATACATTTTCGGTGGGCACTGCTGCTTTTCTGGTTGGCATTTTGTTGATATAAACATTGATATTTTCTACCAATCATTCAGAGTGAATCTACAATGACTTGCCAACTGTGGGTGAAAAAAGAAAATGTTAAATTAACTTTGTCATTATCTGCTGAATAAAAACTATTTTATTGGAGATTTTTATGTTTTGTCATCTATTTGCCCTACATGGGACATAAACATCCTAAAAAAAGACACAATTATTATACAGTTTAGGTATTGCTGTTTTGCTCTTAGAGGACCTGGAGGAGCCCTGTGGCTCATTCCTTGGCCCCATTTGTGAGCTACATCCGTCATCTGCACACTACATATATCACTCTGCAAAATACATTCATCATTCAATATTCAGTGACCGTGTTCACTTGAGTGGCCTGACAGTCTGACAGTATCCAGTCACACAGCAGTCCAGAGTGCTGCAAGAAGGTTACATTGTGTTTAATGAGATTTGTTGTTGGGGCGAAGGAGAACCAAAATGTGAAATGAGGCGAGTGAGAAGACTGAAGGACTGCTGAAAAAAGGAGAGGTAAAGAAAAAAGAGTGGTAGAAACTACCTTTGTACTACTATGCGTCAAAAGATCCAGTTTTCTATTAGTTGTTAGAGCGCTGTCAGAAAATAGGGCTGCATGAACTTCAGCCCACTTTTCACTCTCACGTCTGTACCTCTATGCATATTGTTACACTTTTTCTCATCACCTCTTTCCATCCTTATTCCACTACTTCCACCTACCCCAAAACCTTCTCTCTCTCTCTCTCTTTTTACTTTGTGCCATATTTTCTATCTTCCTCAGCTCTTACCCTGTTTGTTCTACATTCCGCACTGTCTGTCTCATCTTCTCCACCTCTGAGTTGTCTTGTTCTCCTTCCATTCATGTCCTTGCACAAAGCTGCCTTGTACTGAAGGGATTCACCTCTCCAATGTCCTTACAGTCACCACTTTCCCACATCTGAGAGCTGTAGACGTTAAAGCCGATGAAGGGGCATGTCCACATTATCTTCTATCATCTGCTTGTGCTTTAGGTTTTTTTTGGGTAGCCAATTATCTTGATGCTAAATTAAATTTGGTTCCAGCTCTGTGATTGTTGTTGACTCTTGTAATCCATTTTCATGAGAACTGTTCTGCTCCGATCACTGTTAAACTAATACAAAGTCACCGGCTTAGCTATAACAATGCTTGAGCGAGTATTATTTGTTCTATTTTTTCCACTGTTGTGTTTTGATGCTTTCTGACCTAAGAGTTCATAGAGATGTCTGAATGTGTACACGTTTATGGGAACTTGTGATATGCTTATATCATGTCATGTAGAATAACTTTAAATGTGATATTTCAGTTTCATTATAAATCGCTCTGAGTCAGCTCTTCTGAATTATTGTTGAAGCCATTGTGGAATTGCCACCACCTGCTGCACACTAATCAAATGTTCTGCTTGAAATACCCCATGGTAGCTTGTACTCTTTTCTTTTGACGGAAGATAAAAATCAACTTGGTTTCAATTTGTTAAGTTTTAATGATTCCTTTGTGTAGTTGTACCAAAAACATGAAAAATATACAGACCTCTAACAATATGTAACATGCTCAATAATGTTGGTTGGTGCAAATAAACTCTAATCAGTAAATTTTTTCTCTGTTGTGTGTTTATTTTCTAGGACGGTTACTCCCAGCATCATTTTGTGGGTTCTGCATCAACAATAGAGAGAGACAGACAGAGGCCCTACTCTTCTTCACGAACTCCCTCCGTTTCTCCCATCAGGACATCCCCAAATAATCGCTCCGGTGAGGAAAACATCCTGCATACATGCATCCGTACAGTATCACATTCCAGCTTGTTTAAATTAAGTTTGTTTTGGTCCACAATCCATTTCAGATGAACTTTCAAGCCAGCCCAAAAGAAGCGTAGAATCCACAGAAACAAGCTCTTGTCCATTCAGAGGGAACCAAACATTCTTGGTGTCATTGTCCATTTGGAAGACACATTTGTGTCTCAGGTGTAGCTTCCTGGCTGATGTCCTGACATTGTTACTTCAACAATTCCACCTAATGTTCTTTACCTATTATGCTATTGATATTATGAAGTGTACCAGTCTATTCTGTAACTACAAATCCCCACAATATGATGCTGCCGTCCCCAGGCTCCATAGTTGGGATGGTCTTCTCAGACTTAATTTTTTTCTCCAAATAGGGAGAAAAATGACGGTCATCACTGCCAAACACTTCAATTTCAGTTGCATGAAATCCCAGAGCTTATCATCAAAATTAAAGAACTTAGTCGCTGAATGAAATTGCAGTTGTATTGTTGCTTTTTTATGTTTCTGGAAGATTGCTTTCTTACTTCATTCTATAAGATGACTCTCTTACAAGCTTAAGCCAGCATCTTCACAAGGTTTCTAGCTTCTCCATGATGTCATTTGAAAAAAATAAATTGGTTCTTCTTAATTTAACTCAAATCTAAATCTTATACAGTGCTGACATCATTGTCTGGGCTTTTCCAAATTGTTACAATACTTAGAAAATGTATTTTATCTAAACTTCTGAAAAAAATAATAGGATGGAATAGAGTAGAATTAAAACCTTCTTTTATGTTTCACAATGGGAATAACTAATGTGCAATCAGAGCAGGAAAATCCACAATATAAAAGCAGAATAAAAAAAAACACACACTGTGAATTAGGGACAAAATTTCAACATAAAAACTAAAAGATAGTGTACTCCACTCCAAAAGAATGTTCAACTAAGTAGGTTAATCTAAAAATGTACAAAATATAATGCGTATTTGAACATTAAAAAGACAAAATTAAATAATATTTCATTACTCTTTATTTATAAAATAGTAATTATTGTGCACATTCTAAACCAGAACAGCTTAAACTTTCAATCAAGGGAGCTAAGAAGGTGAAACCTATTTTCATATCATGCATGTAAATATCACGTTCAAACCGTATCTGTGTCACATCTAAATTTATTTACATTTGTGATTTTTTTTTTTTTTACACAATAAAATTGAAAAAAAAAATGCAAATATGTAAAACCTGACATGCAGACACATCGATTAGCCAGTAGCATCAACATTCACCAGTCCATCAGTTTTATACTAAGACCAAATAGCTCCTGGCATCAGTGCTTGCTGTCTATTGGCTGTCATGCTATGAACTATGATTATCATTAGCCTTTAGCCTTAGCCCACTGGCCTTCATGCTTTGCACGAGTGCATTAGCATTAGCTGTTAGCATTGGTAGTAGAAGAGCCTTTAGGTGTTCTTTCTCCACACTGGGCTTAGCAAGCTGATGAGGCAGAAAAGTATTTTTCCTTCCTCCCGGCTTAGAGAGGTCTTCAAGGACCCTGCTGAGAGAGAGAGAGAAACAGAATAAGTGAGGGACAAAATAAGTGTGTGTGTGTGTGTGTGTGTTGTGTGCAAGCATTAGGAAACAGAGACGGAGGAAGGGATGCGATAAACAGAGAGGGAGATAAAAAGAAGAAAAATACAACATAGAGACAAGAAGGATTGAGGGATGGTGCAGGGAGGAGGCTGTGAAGGCTCTGGATTTGACTTTGGCAAGTGACATTGGGAGTGGTTTTGTGTTTATGATACCATGGAGTTGAGGGGCTAAAACGCTAAATTACTGGATGTGACTCTTCATCCTCCTTCCTCTGCTTTGTACACACCCTGTCTCCCACTCCCCTCTCGTGCTTTTAACTCGTCGTCTCACTTTCTCCTCTTGTCCTTCTTCAACTGCACCTGTTCGCAGCAATCCTCACCTCTTGCTTCTAATCTCTTACTCCTTCTCGACCACACACTCGCCAAGGCACGCACGCACACACCCACGCGCCCCGCACCTCCCCCCCATCCCCCCACGCACACACACCCCCGCACGCATTAGTATCTCCTCACTGCATATGCTCCAGACTGCAATCCGAGTCCTCAGAGATGGATCAAAGCAAAAGGGTGTAATGAAGGCATGCAAGCGCATTGGGAAAGGAGGAATGAAAGAGTTGATGTGAGAAGAGAATGATAAAACCGTGAAAGAGGAGCTGAGTTAAGGGGCTGAAAGACAGAGAGGGCAGCAAGGAATGCAGAGGGAGAGACCTATGCCTCCCTCATGGCCACCACAGGGTACCAGAATGTTTTACCCTTATACAGTCAGACTGAAGGCCATGACAACCAGACACTACTGGCCAACCTCCCTTGGTTACTGTAACCAGTGATAACCTTTTCCTTGTGGGAAACTGGCAGGTTTAATATTTCAACTTTTGGAATCCGACAGAGTGTAATGATTGAATTAGTGCAAATGTCTTGCAGCATAAAAAGCATTGCGCTTACACAAAGTTTTGTGTATGTGGAACACACATACATGTTTTAATGTGTGCATGTATTTTTTTCAATATCTAAAACAAGAATACAAAAAAATACATCAAGTAATATGCACCGTTAAAAATGAACTCTAGACGCCTGATTCCAAACAAATTTACCAACTCTAGTGATGGTTATCTGCTTCAACGGCAGTCAAATTCAGGCATGTTCATCAGATTAAACGTAGCTTCTGAAAATAACTACAAAAACTTTTCTAATATTTCTAATACCCACATCATAGTGATGTATTTTTTTTTAAAATACATCACTATGATGTGGGTATTAAAAAAAATACCCACATCGTAAACACCCACTCTCTAAAAAAAAAGAGAGAAATACTCTCTTTTTTTTTAGAGAGTATTTCTCTCTAAAAAAAGAGAGAAAAGAAATATATGGATTTACTTTTACAATTATAATGCGTGAAGAAATGACACAGCACAAATTACTCTTTATATTGATGTTAGGTTGAAATTCAGTAAAACTAAGGTTAAACACCATTATTGGAACTGACTAACATATAATGTATTAAAGAATGTATCGATTGATGTCTTCAAGTTAAGATTCAGTAAAAATCTCAATAGGATTCCTTGTGTGTTTTATTGCTTTAAGTGTGTTTTATCTATGGCAGGGTTTGGGCCCTGTTTGTGGCCTGTCAAGATAATGTTCAAGGGCTCTTTATGTGATAATTTGGTATTACATAATTCAGGACTTGACCCGGCTGTTGGCAAGCATGTTTTCTTGATCAATATCTCGACAGTTTCAGATTTGTATAATTTACAAGCGCTTTACACACACAAAGAACACAAGGAAATTGAATATATTGTGCGGACTGAGGTATTGTACACCAGATGCAAAATTTGATATTCCAATAACATGCCCATAAGTGTGCGCTTGAATTCCCAGACGTTCCTTAACGCGCTGGAGGTGACCCTTTCTGCTGACAAGCTAAATGATGAATAATGAGTGCGCACCTTGACGACACACACACACACACCCCTGCAAACACAAGCAGGCGGAATGTGAAGGCTTCTGCTGTTCTGGGTTTATTGCTCTCATTAATGCCTGCATCCGTTTGTGTGTGTGCGCGCGCACGCGTGCAGCAAGCGCTCCTGCCTCCCCCAGAGAGATGACGAGTCTGAAGGAACGCAAGATAGACTATGATTCCACGGCAACCAACGCTGGTTTCCATAGCAACAAAGGAGAGCATACATCCCGGAAAGACGGCATGGCAGGTGTGTGTGCACGTAGAGAGAGAGAGACAAAGTAGAATTAAATTATTTTATTTTAATCGCCTGATTCATCTTTTTATTCCATTTCCCCTTTCACCTATCAGTTATATTTCCTTTTTAACCTCCCTTTTTTTTACGTTTATATTTTTACTTATTGCTTTCTTCAATCTTGAACACACTTTGCTTCATCCCTACACCTATAAATTAGTTCTGCCCTTGCCTTCCAACCAGCTGCTACTATCACTAATACTCCCCTCTTCTCCATTTACTTTTTTCTTTTCTGTGATTACCATTCTCTGTAAGCCTCTTATGTTTCACCTTTAATTTGTACTTCCAATGTTTCTGTTATTCTGTAGTTTTTTTTTATTTTTTATATAATGCCTGACTTTTAAATAAGCTGCCTGAAGTATTTGTGCCTTACTTGTTTGTAATTAGTTTATGCAACAACAGAGTTCTTTGCTTAAAAACAACAAAAAAAGAAAGCAAAAAGATACGAATGGTTACCAGTGATGATGGTAGATGTAATTTAACAAATGTGTGTGCGTTGTTTTGATTTTGTTTTGTTTTTTTCATCCATAAAGTTCAAGTCTCCTGCGGGTCATCTACGTTGTTCCGAAACTCTTACCTGACTGCCAGCGATGAAATCAAGCAAAACCAGGTGGGTTTATAGATATAAGTGCACAGTTTTATTTACATCCACAGTTTTTCAGTCTCTCAGAAATGCACGTATTTCATCACAGCTCTCCTAAACTGGCAAATGCTGTCATAATAAGGTGCTTATTAGGAAAGATTACAGCAGAATGGAAGAGGCACAGCAGATCAAAATAACAAGGTGTCTCGCTGTGATAAGAGATGCCCTGGCAGAGTTTGCAGCGGATGTTCACCCTCAGCTCAGGCATTCTTAAACCACCGCAACCAGGAACAATACCCGACTGGCAATTAAAGCTGTTATCCCGTTTGATTGCACTAATTATTTGCCTCTGTTTAATGTCTCTGCCGGTGAGGAGGGAGGGATAACAGAAGGCATCTCGGTCTTTGAATTGGGAGAATTAAAAGTAAAAAATAAATAAATAAAATTGGGTGGATCTCTTAAAATTCTAATTAAAGTTTGAGTTCGTTCAACTTTCACCGCTACTGGTTGAACTGAAGTGAATAAGTGTAATGAGTTTTTGAAGCGATAGGTTTTTTTGCGCAACACTGATGCACACAAACATAGCTTACCCGTGTGAGAGCGAGGTGTTGGATCTAAATTGCCCTACCACTGCCTGCCTGTAATAGAGAATTCACAGCATGAGTTCTTGTCCCTCTTCTGCCTGCTTTTTAAACCCTCTTTCTTTTGTTTTTTTCCTTTCCACCCGACCCCCTGCTTTCCATTTTGCTTTACTTCTCTCCTATTTTTCACTTTGTTCCCAACTACTCCAACTCCTGCGACTCTGTCCGCGCCTTCTGCACTTACCCCACTTGCCACATCCAAACCCCTCCGCCCCACCAGAGTCCAGCCCCGCCCTGCGTTGTGCCGCCTCTGCCCCAGCAGGACAGCCCGTCAGCAACCATGCTAAAAGACTACGACCTCTACCCCCCTCCTCCCTCATTCCCCCAGCCGCAGCCACCACAGCCTCCACCTCACAGCCAGAGTCGGAGCTTTGACGAGACCTACTACGACGATCCAGGACCGCCGCCTGCACCGCCGCAGCTGCAGGCCCAGCCTCAGGCCCAACCCCAGCCACCTCCAAACGCCACCGGACCACCGCGAGACCCCCGGGAGGACCTTCGAATGCACCTGGGCCTCAAGTCGACTGGCAACTACGTAGACTTCTACTCAGCCTCACGGCCGTACAGCGAACTGAACTACGAGACAAGCCACTACCCGGCTTCGCCTGATTCCTGGGTGTAGTGGGAGGGAGGGAGCAAGAGAAGGTCTGTGTGTGCTTGTGTGACAGGGATTATTTTTTGCAGGAGATTATTAGCAGACTAAAACAAGGTTAATCTAAGTGGCAGTTTGGAAAAAAAAAAAAAAAAGACCTTAAAATGTGATAGGAAATTTGTGTTTTTAAAAAATAGCTGGGAATGAGTTCGATGGAGCAAGAAGGGAAATCAAGCAGAGTGACAAAGAGAAACTGTGCATGTGCATGCCAACATTTTTTTATTATTATTATTTTTTCTAGACCACCTTACCTTTTTTAAAGTTAGCTCCATTTCATCTCAAATTGGAGTAAGTGGGAGTTGATATGAAGAAGTGCAGCTTGTATAAGAAGTGGGGAAAAATGTGGGAGTGTATGTAAATGCCTTGAGTGGAGGGATCAAGAAATAATAGGGTGCTGATGAGGAAAGGCTCTCACTCTGTGGAAGCAGGAAGTGTTCTGACCTTCTATTGCCGTCAGAGATGGAGAGACATGAGAGACCGAGATGGCATGAGCGTTTTCAAGGAGGTGAGGAAAAATAAAAGCACAGAGAAAAATGGAAGCACACCAGCCTCAAGGGAAGAAGTGGATGTTTACCATTTCACCAAAGTGACAAACGTAGCACTGCTTTTATTCAATACTTTTTTTTTTTTTGTTGCCAAGACCTTGCTGCGTGTAGAGTCTTTGAAATTTGTTTTCAAAGAATGTCATTTCGAAGAGACTGTAGGTCTTTTGTTTTTTTATTTTATTTTACATTTGTTGTTTTTCTTTCTACTTTTTTATATTTACACATTCTTATTTCCTGCATATGCCTAAAAATGGGATTTAATGTGTATATTACACGTTTTGGATGGACTGCTCATAAAAATCCAGATTTTTATTTTCCGACTGAAACAACAAGCGAATTTTAAAAAAAGCGAAACATGAACACGGCAATCAGGAAAGACGGGCTAGCTGTGAGTGGACAAATGTTGCTTTTTTTTATTATTATTATTCCCTCATTTTATCCCGGGCCTGAGAGGAATCCCTGCCATGGTTGTGATTTGCTCACTCCATCAATTGCAATTTCTCAAGGGGACATAATCAAACATCAAGAGCATCTTAAAGGCTGCGAGAGCATGGAACTGGCAGAGCAGCGGCACTCGGAGTCCTAATCAAGAAAAGTGCTTTTTTTGTTCACTGCCAAAAGAGTATATAGATGTATGTTTAAAGCACACTCTTATGTCTTTGGAAAGGACTGCTGTTTGACTTTGGGTGGGGGGGTAATACTTTCGACAGTGTTAACATTCAGTAATTCCTTTTGCATCAAAACTCGTCCGTTTGGCCAAATCCACCTGTTCATGTCGGTGTACAGTAGAAGTAAAGAAAAGGAGACACATCACATTGTGCCAAACTTTGACAGATTAAGGTCCTAGAAGACTTCACGGGGAGTTTTGTCAAGGTTTACAGACATTAACTCGATGGCTGTCTCTTTTGTTTGTAACTTTGATTTTCTTGTGCTTTAATCAGGTGAAGCCGTACTTATTGCTGGGGGATTGTGGGCACCTTCTCCCTCCCGTAGTTGTACAGATCTGCCTCTCCGTTCCGGCCGAGCATGTGTGGGCGTGCGTTTGGGACACGTGTGTGTTTACGTATACGTGCATGTGTGTGACAAGAATGCGTGGCCCCCCGTGTGTGTGCTCATGTAAACATGAGCGAGTGTATCTATGCATGCATGTGTGTAGTAGTGTGCGTATGCCTCCGTTTGGGGGGGTGTATGTGTGTGAGCGTTCCTGTGAAAAAAGATCAATGTCCAAACAAGGCATTCATACTGACAGTTTGTCCAGTTTTACAGCATAAAAATAAAGGTAAAAAAATTTTAAAAAATCACTAGAAAGATTGTTGAGACAGAAGACAAATCTATAAATACATGAACATAAATATAAATATATAATTATATAGATATATAATTTTTATGTGCTGATGTCGATGTCACTAATTGCAACAAATGTTCGCCGAAAACAAAAAAAATATGTTGTGTAAAACAGGACTCTTGTTCACTTGATCCAAACCGTAAAAATACTGATACGCCCCCCCACACCCTCCACTGTACACACACACACACACACACCCACACGCACAACCCCCCTACAGTCTAATCAAGACAAAACAGAAGTTCCACCTGAAGATGCTCTGGCTCGAGTTGTGTGTTATCGTGTGTCCATGCTTCTTAGATGATCCTGCTGAGTGAGGACTGTATTTGAAACAGAAGGGGAAAAAATAAATAAAAGACTCTTTTCAAAAACTATTGTCTCTGCATCTCTCAATCTCTACAACAAATTTCCTTTTCACTGAGTTGTCTACTTTTTTTCTCTACATTATTCACGGTAGGAACCGTTTTCCCACACACTTGTTTTTCTCAGAACTCACAAGTCAGTGAACGGGATGGATGGTGTGTTGACTGATCTAAAATACTTTGATGTGCTTTATAACCCACACCTTTTGCGTCTTTCTTGGGATTCAAGTGTGTTAAAAGATCTAACAGACGTAAAAAAATTTAATATTGAAATTTTTTCCCACACTAGCTTCATTTATAGGCAATCCTTTTATTTTTTTTTTTTAAAAACCTTGTCAGTTTCTCTAAATGCTGAGAAGTTATTTACTGTGCCAAAGAGCAAGACTGTTTAAAGAGGTAGATCTGTGATAAAAATTATTAGGCTCTTCTGGGAAAATGTTACAACTCTGAATGCTGGAATAAAAAATCAGATGAATTCCTTGTTATTTCAACATAGTTTGAGTCACTTTAAGGACTTGTGCTGCTCTATTTCCCAAAGGCCTCAGAAAGTTATTTTGATCCTAGCATAGTGTTGACTCTCACTTCAAGTCAGACGAATACAAACTAAATATCTGATGTTTAAATATATTTATATCCAATCAAGTTCGAAAACACCCATGCTTTCATTGAGTATCTTTTTCACCTTTGTAAATGATTTGTTGTTGTGTGCATCTTTCTTTCAAGTGTATTATTGACAGATCAGACGGGACATGGATTCCCCCTTTGCCATTATTTTATGGCAGATTTTGTGAATAACCAAACGGTGACATTATACTTAGTGTTGCTTCTGCATTGCATACGTTTACAAATCTTTTCCTTTTTTTTCCCCTCACTGATGAAATTCATATCAATCCTAGTTTCAGAAACGTCAGGACTGATAAAGGATCAGAACTTACTTTTTGGATGCTACATAAAGAATTAGATATGCATTAGCATTTTTCCAAATCACATTTTGGCTTCAGGAGAATGAATGAACTTTAAAACTATTCAAGCATGGAGTCCAACATAATAGCTTTTACACAAGCAGACAATTTGTTAGCATTGTCTGTGTAAAACAACGGTGTTGACAAATTAATTTCCTACAAAAAAAAAATCCTAGGGGCTTAAATGACATGTTGTATTAGAAGGCTTTTTATAATAGGCATGTTAGCACTCCTGCTCATAATGATGCCTTTCAGATACCCTATAGTTAATGTACTTACACAGCGCAGACATGATGGGCATGACATGCAATTTTATATTTTCTTTGAAGCAACCCCAAGTGACAGCAGTGGGATGCAGTTAGAGCAGTCTCCATAACAGATGCATGGAGATGCAAAGGCTTTTACACACACCAGTCGTTTTCACAGTACTGTCTGGAATAAGTTTAAAGATCCAGTAATGGAAATTCCCATTTTCCCAATCATGTTCATTTTTTTGCTTTGCCCGTATAGGATGGGTTCCATTTATCTAGATATCCATTTGGACTGAGTAAAATTCCAAGCAAATAAAATACATGGATTTGTACTGAAGACAGTCACATTTGCTACAATCCATTGGTATTCATGTCTGCCCCTCCTCCTCCTTTTCTCGCCTTTCTTTCTTTGAGGCTGTCTAGCTTGGCCTGTGAATTGCGGTGTTGGGTAATAAGTCCATTGCGTTGATTATTAGCCTTTACAATAGAGGCATGGCTTCTCTGCCTGAATGTAGTCCCACAGTGAAAGGCTGGCATAACTTAATGTGGCGTGAAAATAGCTCTTCAATTTTCCTGTGCGCAGCCTTTCTAGAAACTGCTCTGTTTCACCCTGCGGATGCCTCCGGCCTTCTCTGTTTCATTCTGTCTTTGCCAGTGTTCCCTCTCGACTCTCATTGCACCCGTGCCCATTAAGTCATGGCAAAGCTCCAGCTATGTGGCTGATGGTGTGTGGGGGTGTGTGTGTGTGTGCGTGCGTGTGTCTACCCATGCACATTCATGCAGCTGCATGTCAGCAAAGAGTCGGAGAGGATTGGATTGAAGGGAGAGGTCAGACAAAGTGAGATGTAAGGGGAAAAGGAGAAGACAGAGTGGTAGGGTGTGGGGGGCGGTAATTTATACGATGAACGTTTTTGTGAGAAATTGTACTTATGGAGATGTGAAGCAACCAGGTCTACTGCGTGTTATAGATAGAACTTCACAAATCAGTTTTTTAGTCTGAGCTCAAGAAATGTTTAATTGTCAAGAAGATCTAGTAGTCAAAATACTTTTGAAAATAAAGTACCAAGCAAAAGTATCCTTGAAATTTTTATAGATGTTCCAAACAAAGCGTTTCAGAGGAATTTTATTGGAGAGTGACACAGAAATGCTACATAACTGTGAAGTTGACTGAAAATGTTATATGGTGTGTACATATGCATTTTCTATACCTTCTTGTCCTGGCAGGATGACAAGGGTGGCTGGTGCCCATCTCCTGTGGTTATTGGCCAAGAAAACGGGTAAAATGAGTACACACTGCACAGGTCACCTGTCCATTATACTTTTCCTCCAATTTTTCCTCATCCCTAAGGAAAAATTGGAGCGATCTATTAAACTAAATATCATGTGTTTGGACTGTGGGAGGAAGGAGGAGTACATGGAGAAAATCCTGTCCATCACCAAAACAAACCAGGAGTGGCTCCTTAATGCAGTAACACCTCCAGCTTGAATTCCTCTGCAGCTCCTGCAGCTCACCTCACTGCTAACTCACAGGTCCTGCATCTCTGACATTCTTCTCTTCCACTTCATGCAATACCACGGCTGCTCTCTTGTAACCCTATCATGCACTTTCTCTAAATCTACAAAAAACACAATGCAGTTCTCTTTTCTGTACTTCTCCATCAGCGTCCTATAAGTAAAATTAGCATCTGCCTTAGTCTTTCTTGGCATGAAGCCATACTGCTGCTCACAAACTTCTGATCTAACCCTATAGCTTCCACCATTCTTTTCCACAGTTTCATTCACTTATTAGCTGTATTCCTCTGTAGCTGCTACAGTTCTGTATATCTCCCCCGTTGTTAAAAATCAGCACCTGAACTCCTTTCCACCCTCTACTACTCTACTACAACCTACCCTAGACACTTCCATACCTCCACTAGGACCATCTGCCTTTCCCATCTCCATCCGCTCCCAAAGCTTGCCTCACATCTCCCTTACTAATCTTAGCTGCTTCCTGACCCACAGCAGTCACCTCTTATACTCTTTTCACCTGTTAGTACATTTCCATCTCTATCCTCAATCCCCCTAACCTGCTGCACATCCTTTTCATCTCTGTCTCTCTGCCTCACTAACTAGTACAAGTCATTCTCTCCCTCTGTACTATCTACCTAGCATACAGGTCATCACACGCCCTTTGGTTAACCTTTGCCACCTCTACCTTCACCACATCCTGTGTCTTCCTTTCCTCCTGTCTAGTCTTCTCAGTCCTCTCAGTGCCCCACTTGTTCTCAGCTAATGTTTTTCTCTGTGTGTGATCCTGGATGTTTTTGTTCCACCACCACCAAGTCTCATTATCCACTTTACTCCTTCCAGATGACGCACCAAGTACCCTCCTACCTGTCTTCCTAATCGCATTAGGAAGATGCCCAGTCATCTGGAAGCACCTCCTGACCACCCAGTCTCAAGTCCTTCCTGAAAACCCCAAACTTTTTTAATTGCTAGATGGATGGGTGAACAGATGGATGGAAGAAATTATTGATTTTTTTTCAGTGTTTAAATTAAATTTAAGGTTTCAAAAATGTACGAAATTTTTAGCACTAAGTCACCTGTTTAGAAAGATTGATTTTTTTCTACTGCAGCTACTTTGGTCTATTAGCTGCAGTGTTTTGTCATCTTTTAATCTTGATAGATTTTTAAAAATTAATATTCTATGAAAAAAAGCTTTCTTGATTGCTTTGGCTTTTCATTTTAGTGCCAGGTTGTTGATAGAAATATCTGAAAGGTCAGGTATTTTTCATCCTCCTTGAAAATCTGAATGCAATCCAAGTTTTGAGATTGTCAGAATTTATCTACCCTGATTAATTTGAGCAATTTGGCTACCAATATTTTTTTCTGATATTAACAGATAATAACTAATATTAAGTTAGTTATTTACTTAACTAATAATCAAAATAGTCTGAAAAGAGTTAAAAGAGAACATTAGTGTTTGTGGATAAGGCTTATTTAATAAGAAATTATAGTCTTGTTCCTCATGTTAAAATTGCTCTGTTAAATATAGACCAACAAACTGTATTATGGTGAATGAGACATCAATACTTAGAATATCTACATAAAAATTTATTTTTTAAAAATGTAATACATTAAAAATACAGAATTGTTTCACATGCAGACACAAAAACTGAAATTTCTTATTTAATTTTCAGTGTTATTTAGTTTCCATAAGAACAAACTGTAATACAACCAAACATTTTGTTTTTTTGTGTTTTTCAATAATCAAGATTTATGAGGAGAAACAGACATTTACAACTAAACAGTATCCAATTTTTTTTCTTGTTTTCACTTTCTAGATATTTTTAGTTTACAATTTTACTACAATTATATAAGCTAGACCCAAAGGAGTTTAGATGTTTCCTAATGTAATTTTTATGTGGAGGTTTTCAGTTATTCAATGTATTCAATTACATAACCTCATAATGCTACATCCAGTCTTAAGAGTTTAAGTAACTTTCTAGAAATCCTCTGTAAAGAGCTTTTACACTATACACTATTGATGAAATGAGTGGCTAAGTGCAGGGTTTGTATTTGAATAGTAATGGTTTCCTTAGCGTTTGAAATTACCATAAAGATCCATGGTATCAAAGGAAAGCATGAAGGGTTATGACGCGATACGAAGCAAGAAAAAAATAAACCAAATCTGTGATGACGGCAGAGCAACAAAGAGGGCAGAAAAACAAGCATAAATGAAAATTTTCCCAAATCCGCTTTTATTCAGATCGTGTTTTCATTGCTTTGACTTTTCATTTGCCCTACTGTCATAAAATGTGCTGTAACTGTTGGCTCAACCACAAAAGGAAAACACACATTTGTGAGCCTTTCCACAGCAAGATGCGTACCGCAGTTTGACACGGTACACCTGTGGAAAACATCAAGATGTTTAATTTTTTTTCGTAGTTTTTTTTTTTTTTTTCCTTATTTTATTAAACTACCTGCACATAGCTGTCATGAAAAACTTTTGGATCGCAGCTTTTGAATAAACAGCTAAGAAAAATGCTCCACAACTCCAAATATTTCACGTGTAGCTGAGTTAAAAAGTGTAGACATGTCTGACAGATCTTTTTATGGTGTTTGAAAATCATCCTTTTTAATGACATTGAACAAAATTGCCCCTGACTGGCTAATATTGGTGGATTAGGCAACTCCTGTCAGACTGCTAATTGATGTTGGATGCTATCATGCAGGAATATGCAGGAACACAGCCTGTCTGTAAGACTATGATGTGATGAACACTGATCATCGGGTAATGTGATCTACATGATTAATGTTCCGAAATGAGTGGTGTCAAATTCCAGTCCTCGAGTGCTGGTGTCATACAACTTTATCATGTGTCCAAAATGCAAACAAATAAATAAATAAAAAATCTGAATCAAATGACTAAGTTACGTTCTCTTGAAGTCAAGATTGACTGAGTCCTTCTAATGCCCTAATTATGTGATTCAGGTGTGCTGATAGAGAGACACATCCAAACGTTGCAGGACGTCGACCCTGAAGGACTGGAGTTTGACTCCTGTGGAGATCAAAGCTTAACCATGTGTTAAAATGGCCTAGTTAAAAAAGAATAGGCAAGAAATTCAATCTGTTCAAAGATGGTAGAGATATGCCTCATGCAGCTGTGCTGGCTGGGTCTTAAAAATGTCGACTCTACGTAGCTGAATAGAAAAAAAAAAAGCCACACTTTCTCTTTTTTTTTTAAAGTTTGGCTGTCCATTTTGCTATTTTTCTCTAATTTGTGCTGCTGCAGTGGAATATTTAATAACTGAGTGACTTGCAAACCAAATTTCTTGACCTGGATTTATTTTTTTTTATTATTTTAGCAGAAGAGTCACAGTAAATGCAACCGAAACACCAATGCATGTCACATCTTTCGGAGATTCATTTGGAAAACATTTTCAAAACCATGTATCGTTTTCCCAAACCATGTCCAGATTTGTGTTCATGAATCAGGTAGCACCCTCCCCCCAAAAACGTCTTATTGTGACTGGATAAACTGGGCTATGAAAACTGTTGCATGTTTCTGTGAGTAAGTATGGCAGGGCTCCAGTAATAATGCCAACAAAACATTATGCCAACAAAACACACATACTGTGCGTTTCTCACATTATTCACACATAATGTGAATATTTTGCTCAGTCACTCAATCTTAGGTGAAAATGATAACCAAACGGGATGTTTCCTTGACGCTTTCTTCTACCTTTCTTCACTTTTACACTTTTTAATATGACAGTGATTGATATGGACACATGCAACTAAGTGCAAGCACATGCACACACCCGGGAATACACCCCCACACACACATAGAGACTACACACCATAAGGAGCCCTGTCAGGTATTGAATAGCCAATGCTGCAGAGGAAAAGCCTCAGTTATTCATGTGTGATGGTGCTGCTGCAGAAGCCCCAGCTGGCCCCCATAGAGCTACGGGGGTGTACGCGTGTGTGTGTGAAGCAAAACGAGAGCACACGCCATGCGTGTCAGAGATATAACCGTGCATGTCCGTCGGGGTGTGAGTGTGTGAGAGAGAGAGAGAAAATACGTGCATGCACATCTGTCAGTTCGAACAAATTCACTCACCTGTGACGTCCTCATTCTGTCTCTGTAAGCCGTCACTGAGAGTGCTCCTCTCGTAGGGCAAGGCCACGCACGTACACGCACACACACACACGCACACACAAACAGGGAAAGAGGGAGTCATATCAGCCACGGGCAGGTGTTGAGATCACTGACTTCTGAAGAGGATTTCACCTATGGCTGTTTGAACCTGTGCCATCTATTTTCACGCAATGGTAATGAACACTCTTACCTTGCTCTCCTAATGTGTGTATGTGTGTGTAAGTTAGAAAGAAGGGGAAAAAAGGCTTGGAAGAGAAAATAGGGTGGATGGAAAATCACAAAAGTCAGAGGGAGGAAAAGTGAGCTGGATCCGAGGCTCTGATATTTGTCCTTTTCCCTTCGAGTTGTTCAGAGTGTGTCGGTGACTCGCTGGGTTTTTGCTGGAACATCGCAAACTAAGCTTCATTTGAGTGACGGTGATGATGAATCTGCAGGACCAAAAACTCCTACACATGCTACCCTGACAAAGTGAAGTTGCGTTCTTCCATCTAGTGACCATACTGACACATTTGTGAGTTGTGCACGAAGTAGCAGCTGGATAGTAACATACTTCAGAACACATGAGTGAAAGACAAGTACTTAAGATTTTCAGTTGTACTTACAAATCCACGGATGTGCCACAAATCGACCCTATGAGGCTTTTCTTCAGACTTTATAGTACTCAAATACAGAAGTGTGTTATGTATTTTATCTTGGATAATATATATTATTTATTAACAGCTTATAAATCCAGAGTTAGATGTTTCCTTTTGCAAAAATATTGACACAGACCAACTATCTCCAACTTTTACAATCAAAAGAGCCTCCTTTTTCCACAAATGTTATGTGTCATCTCTTTATAATATGTAGGCATTGGATATTAGGAGCTGTTGTGGAAAATCCGAAGAGTCACTTGCGGCTCCGGGGCAACAGAATGCAGACCTCTGGTAAAGGCAAGCTAACTCTTGTAGGCATTTCTAGAATACGTTTAATGTTTTCTCAGGATATATTTTTAAAAATTACAAAACCCTGGCAAACTTGATCTCTTCGTACGTATTCACTGTGGCGCAAACAAGATCTAATCTTTATCACTGTGTCTTACTGAATTAGAGGATTACAGTAGAATTCATCCTGACCTCAGACTGAACTCTTGGTCCATTTGATTGACCGTCAACACCTTCCTCAGAGACTCGTGCCCCGGCAACAGATTCTACTCCACCTCAGATGCAAATCAGTGCGGACCACTTCTCCACTGCCAAGTTCCCTCATCATGTGTGTTTGTGGTTACTTACAACTAGTGCAAAATAAAGTATTGTCCAATTTTTTGCTATTTTTCCCTCTTTGTATTTCAATGGATAATTCATATTTGTGTGTGTGTGGTGAATGTCATGCACTGATGGCCTGGGTGGAGCATGCAGCTGCCTCTTAATGCAACAATTATGTCATTATAGAGCTGCTAAATGGCCTGCCTGCAGCACTGTGAAAACACACACATACACACCCCCACCATGACCAAACATGTAAGTATGTAAATGTATGCACGCATGGCACCCGGCGTTCTTCAGACTTATTGCGCTAATTTAAATATTTTAATTGTGCTAAATCTCCTCTTGCACAGGTATCCATGTATGGAATCGGGCACAAATACATAACTTGAAACTTTTATCCTTGGGCTCGTTAAAACCTTTTTCAGTCTCATCCTAATTAACTGCTAAGCTATCTTCGCCTGCAGATCTTAGTTCACACTCTTGTGACAGCCCGTTAATGAACAACTGTGGTGTAGTGGTGTGAAAACAGAAAGTACGCGGTCATGAGGTCACCCCCAGTCTCTCCGTCACACACAGAGAACTTTTTTTTCTTTTCCATTTCGGATTTTACTGCTCATCCCGCTGTTGCTTTGGCATATCGGTGGTGCGTCGGGTGGGAGATGGAAATAGGCTGCTTCATTAGGGGAGATCACTCCATAAGAAATGCTTCTTTCTTGTGCAGGCAGAGAGATAGTGTTAAATTCATGTCTGCTTCTAGTGACATCTGAGCCTGTGGCTTAAGAATAAAATTTTTCTTGGTGCTAAATATCGAGACATTACTGTTGAACAATTTTCTTACTTTTTGTCACGAAGCCATCAGTTTTCTCATTATCATTTGGTTGCTCTAGAGGGAACTCGCTCGGTTCCATTTCTAAAATTATTATTGGGAATTTTAGCATGCTCATAGATTCTATAAACCATTTCACAAGCTTTTATGAAAAGGAAGATATCTGCTTTAGATACTATGCATTAATAATAAGAAATAAATAAATCCAAAAAAAAAACATTTTACATGTTGTGAAAATGATTACAATTCAAAACAAGGAAAATCAATTGATATTTAACTCTATTTTTTTCTAAATTGCAATACAGGCTTGAACCTTGAGTCAAGCCTTTCCATTGAGCCTTTTCAACGCAAAGGTTTAATGCATATTAATTTGATGTAATTTATTGAGAATGTGTGCGCGTAACCAACACAAAGGTAGGAATTATACTGAATTGGAAGAAAATGGTAAATGTTTTTTTTTTTTTTCAACATACCCCCCCCCCCCCACACACACACACACGCATTCATGCACTACTAATGGTAAGCTATTATATTGTAGTCACAGGTGCCCAGATTGACAGAGGTGAGACTGCCAAGACTCTGACCCCCACCAGCAGAAGAGGCGGGTGAAGTGTCTTGCCAAAAGACACATTGACAGAGACAGACGGAGTGGGGGATCAAACCGGCCACCCACCATTTACAGGAAGAACTACTCGCTATCACCCCAATATAGTAAGTGCAGGGATAGTTGTAAATGAGTTTAAAACAGGGCCAAGTTATCAAACAGTATCCTAAGCTACTACTCAGTACAACTGGCAATCTAACATATGCTCATCCACATAAGCTGAGAAAGATCTTTAAACACAGAAACAATCATGAGGCCCATGTTATCGCTAGAGGTCATGCAGAAATTGGTTAATGTTTGGGATTATGGGATTAAGGAGAAAAACTACACTCTAAATCTGAGAAGATAGTTTTGATATGTTCTAAAAGGACTGGTAGAGTGGTACTATGTAAGTATTGGCTTATAAATTTTATACTGAATTTACTTTTATATAAATTTGAAGAATAAACCATTTTCTCCTCTCACTTCGTAATCATACATAATAATTTGTGCTAGTCCCAGTAAGAATGTAACAAAAGAAAAAGCCACTGGTATGAATACGTTTTCAAAGCTGTAGGGTAGTAATGAAGTAGAAAATTATAATAAAGCTAAATAGGATTATTATTACTTAAAATGACTATTTTGCAGAGGCTGTACAGTATAAAGTCAATCTGAAGCAATGTAGGTTTTGGTTTTCTGTTGTGCTATTTCATGTAGCCTATATGGAACTTGCCAAAACTAATCAAATATTGCAAAAGATAATCAAATATCTGATATAATACTTTGTTTTGTTGTTTAGTTTTTAACATTTTAATTTGAAACTAGTTACGCTTTTGTGTTGAGGCACAACTGTCAAATGCATTGTTAATACCAAGTTTACTCTGCCCGGAAAAATGATTTTCAGGATGTTCCGTTTGGGATTTTTTAAATGGCACCTAATTTTCTGTAAATAATTAAATAAATGCATTTTTTTTTTAAAGAGAGGGTGCAATTGAAAACATTGTAGCTATCTTTATTAGGTTTTATTATTATTATTATTATTATTATTAATTATTTTATTTTATAATTTTTTTGCAAGTTGTTTTTTTATCAAGTGCAAAAAAAAAAGTCTTTCTTTCAGACGGGCGCCTCAGTTTTTCTTTTTTTTCGTTTGTTTTTTATAAAGGCGCGCACGGCTATACGTCACCGCGCTTTTGCACGGTTCCACGTGACGTCATCACGCATCGTTTCTAAACAATGCTCAGGAAAAAGCCACGTTGACGATACAGACTGAAGAGTAGTGGACAGTTTTGAGGCAGAATAAAGCAGAGATTTGCTTTGTTTGGACGGTTCGGTTCCTGCCGGCAGCAGACTGCACATCAGAGCAGGCATGTCGTCGCCCCCCAAGGAGAAGGTGGAAACGAAAGGCGGACATCTCCCTGCAGGTAAACTTCCCTGTCTGGTTGGGCTGCTTTTTTTTTCTTTCCATTTTTAAATGCTTCCTATAGACCCGAGGGCCCGCGTTTCTGCAGAGCCTTCAACCAAGAATCACATGATTCCGGATATTACTCATGCAATCCGTTGTGCTGGCAGATCCCCGCTCTTCACACATCCAGATTGCGTGCTGTAATGATCTGCCATATTCCTCTGTTTTGCTAATTTCCCTACTTCCTGATTGGCCTCAGATCTTGCAGGATAACCCAGAGAATGAGCAATCACTGCGAGACGTTGCAAATCTTTAAATTGCGGGGCTGAGATGATATGGATGGCTGCGGAGCAGGCTCAAGGGGAGAAAAAAACAACAAACCCAAAACGATAAAGCATACGTGGACAAGAGCAGTGTGGCAGTGGGCCACAGCAGCTGCTGCAGCGCTGGCTGATATCACAGTATGATAAAGAATGGCCCTTGGACCCGACCTGTGATCAGTACGTGCCCCATAAAGAAAATCCGGGTCACAGTGTCTCTGTTATTCGCAAACATGCAGGTTTTAATGTGTTTGTGTTTACAAAAGGAAACCTAGTAAAGTTAAAGGGCGAGGTCAAGTTGTTGTTCATTTGCCAGAAATATAGTGTCTTCTGTCGTTTTAATTTTGCCATCATATAGTTTTAAGATTATCCCAAATTCTTAGGTTGCAAATTTCAATGCAGATACGTTAGTAAACTTTTCTAAAGTTGTATTTGATGATAAATTATTTTATCTAAAAGATGGCTCCCAAATAATGTTTACATGATACCAGGATCATAAAGTTAAGACACTTACAGCGTTTTAAAAGAATAAAATTCTAGTGAAATGTATGTTGTTGTTTTTTTTAATATTAGGTCTTGAAATCATAAACCATATCTTTGACCTTGGAAATTTTACTTTTTGGGGTTTTTTGAATTAAAGCTTCAACATGATGTCAAAGAAAATACACAGTGAAAAAGTTTCCAGTGTTGATGTTATTGGAAACTCTCGAAACTAAAAGGTACAGAAGTTCATTTTGCTTTCATTTACCAGTCACAGTTACGCCAGTGACTGCTAATCAGTAGGTAAGCAACAGGGACACAACTGGCAGTCAAAGAATTACCAACAGCAACACAACTTACTGTCTAGTTAAAGTAAAAACTTTGACAATTTTGCTCATTTTCAAGACACAGTTCAAGTGATAGACTTGAAATGTAGGCTTTCAGCCCAGTAAAGGGCATAAAAATACACAGTTGTGGTTTTAAAGGCTTGTAAAGCAAAAGCGTGTGGTTCATGGACATTGGATTGCACTCAGAATCTTCGACAAATGTCAGACTTCAGTTTTGATAAACCTGTGACGCATTTAGTGTTATTCTGTATTAGAGTCCTGCTTGTGGTGGTGAAGTGTCGGGGTAATTTTTGCATGTGTGTGTTGCAGTAAAAGCAGGGGGAATGAGGATAGTGCAGAAACATCAGCCAACTCCTGCACCAGAGCCGCTTCCGAAAGAAGACGAGGAGGAGTACGTCAGCAGCAGGCAAGGCAGCTTTGCTTCTTACAGATACATTTTGACAGAACGTGAACATTATAAACCCACAGAACAAATTTCTTAGTGACTGTGCAGCAAAAACCAAAGAAATAGGTGGTTGGTTTGGTCTCATTCAGAGGTGCTTGAAACATTAATCATTGTTAAAAAAGTGTTAGTACAGCAAAGTTGCAGTATCTATTTAGCAACAGTTATGTATGCTTAAGAAAAATGTAGTCTGTGTTTAATGTTAAAATTAAATAGTGACACTCATAACAGCACAAAAAAAAGATTAACATAAACAATTTAGTTTGCTCACTATGCCCAGGACCTTTGGAGATGAAGTGAATGTTCAAGTAAAAAAAATATGAGTGTAATCAGCGTCAGTGAGGACAGGAACTGGAAAGGACTGAGATCATTTTTTTTCCTCTGACTACTGTAAGAGCTAAATATTCACAACACTAGAAGCAATTCATTTTAAATTCTTAGAAAAGGACCTTTAACTAAAATAACCTTTTTTAGTCAGAGGTTCTTTTCTAACTAAAAAAAAAAGAAACACCTTAAATTATGCTTTTTTTCTTTTATCATAGAGGAAGGTTTTCAGCTTTGCCTGGTAGAAGTCCTTAAAGTGACTCCTATCTTGCCAAATGGAAAATACGCACAGGAATGATACAAAAGTCCAGAGAAATGTGAAGGAAAACAATAAAACAAGGACATACAGAGTGCTCTATGTAGTGCAACTATGAAGTAATGTATATACGTTCACAATTTCCTTCTTATGAGATGCTAGTGAATGTATAACAGATTGAGTAGATGTTCAAGCAAGGCGTAAATGTGGTGATTCCTAGGTTGGTAATCAAACACAGGGCCTATAATTGCTACTAAGCAATTTAGCAGCTTTCTCTTTTCTATAAGCCGGGCTGTACGCATTTTGCTCTGGAACTTTTTTTTTTTTGCCCTCTTGCTTTCTAATTTAGTAAACAACATGATTACGGCATAATTACTGCATTAACACGAGCAGCTATTCAGCAGTGACTTTTGTTTGCCGTAACCGGCCTTGTTTTGCGTGTTTTACATCACGCAGAGTCCTTTACGGAGCAACAATCATCGCTCCGCTTCCGTGCCTGCAAAGTTCGGCTTTTGTTGCCTTAAAACGTTTTTTTTTTTTCCTTCTGTTGGCTGGTCACAGCTTTCTGTTTGGTAGGTGTTGCTGCGTGCTGCTTCTGATCTTCTCCAACAAAAACTCCTCCTCTCTGAGCTTATTCAATATTCATGGGGTCCCGTTAGCTACGTGCATATTGGTACAGGTGCTGCGTTCGCACAACGTGTTTGTGTGTGTGCGCGTTAATGAGTGGTGATAAATGACAAGTGACAAGCACTACACAGCAGAGAGCAGGGTTCAAGAACATTGCCAACTGTTGTGAAATTTTCTGAGGCTGATCTTCACAGAAGCAGCGTTGCCGACCACTAACCTGCCTGTTCTTAATCCACTCTGGTTGTTCTTTGAGTGTTTTTCTGTAAATTACAGCAAGCATGTCAGCCAGTGTTGTCATTGCCAGTCATTAACTACCTATTGTCCCAGTTTTATTTGTAGCAGGACGAGTGGCAACAAATAGACATCAGTCTAAAATGTGTGTCTGCATGGAAGAGGAAAAAAAAAACTTAAGGATACTTTAGTCTCAGAATTTTGATTATAATGCAGATGGGCACCTGGTTCCAGGCGAATTAACTTTCTCGAGGAAACGTCGAATTTAATTGATTTTCTTATGCGACCGATTAAATTTGGAATTCTTTGTTAAAAAAAGAGTGGCTCTATCTAGCCACTCTTCAGTAGTGGCTAGATAGAGAAAGAAAGGAAAAGCAAACTTGAACACTTTTTTAACAGCGTGGTAGAGAAGAGGTTGCATTGTAAAAATGTCAGAAGGACCTTAGTCAGATCGGGGTGTGGCAGCTTTTCCATTCCTATAAATACATACTTCCTTATTTTGAGATGCTTGTTCAGAGGGCAAGGACTTATGCCAAGTGTATGAAAAATGTGAGGCTGCCATATGTTGTTGTTTTTCAGTTTTAAATTTGCCCTGAATTTGAGATCTTTGGCTAAAAATAGTTTGACTATGATTTTTATGTTAGCAACTGTTGGTGTTCTTACTGTAATGTGGTTAGTGAACTTAATCATTTTGCTTAGGGGAGAAAAATAAAACTTTCTGTGTTCATTCTCACTTTATGATTGAATCAGGCTTAAAAACAATATCAGGTAGGAAATACACTCCAGAATCCCATAGATAGATACTTTATTCGCACTTAAAAACCACCAATATCATGGCCACATTTATTGCCACACGTTGTAAAGATCTGGAAAATGCCTTCAGTTCAATTCATCTTAGATTGAATATTGAGTTTTTGGGTTCATAATATATATAACTGCTGTTGTCATCACAGAATCAGAAGAGAAAATCGTTCCTGGAGCCGTGTAAAGAAATTAAACATGTAGTAGATCATAATCACAGAGGAAGCCCCTCTCGACTCATCTTTTTGCCTGATAAACTCTTCTTGATTTTTCAGCCTTAAAAAAAAAAAAAAGAAAACACAGCATTTGCTTCACTGTGATATGTTTATCTTTTTTACCTGAAAATTACCTGCCAGCATGTTCCCAGAACATAGGTTGAGTAACACCACGCAGCCAGTGAAACTCGTGTGCGGTGTGCCTTTGTCACACTATCTAGCCACAGAATCGGAGAGGAGGTGAGGCGGGGGGCCGGTGGGGGGCTTCTAGCAGGTGTCTGCCCTGTAAATTCTGCGTCAGAAGCAGGCAGCGAAGCGTCATAGTCAGGGGAACCCCCGCTGTAACCAATCTAAGCGACATGGACAGACACGCCACAGAGGGAGGGAGGGAGGGAGGGAGGGAGGGAGGGAGGGATGGATGGATGGATGGAAGGATGGATGGATGAGGGATTATGGTGGGAAGGAGGATTATTATTATGGCACTGGGAGTGTCGTGAAAATATTGTAGATATAAATGTGGCAGGTAAGTAATGGGGGGGATGGGCTGAAGAGTGGGAGAAACGCACACAGGAGACCCAGGAGAGAGATCCTGCTCAGAGGCTGTCAGATGAATTTGCCACTCAAACACACCAGCAGTAAATCTGCTGCTCAGTCGAGCAAAGTGTCTTCATTTTCCTGTAGAATATTGCCAGTCGATTGGTGAGGAAATGCAAGAACTAATCAGTTTTTTTTTTCTGTCCACCGTTTGTGGAAACGCCTATTCAGGTGCTTCTGAATAGGCCTGAAAAGATTAATCGTGATTAATCGATTGTGAATGTAATTGTCAACTAATTTAGCAATCAATTAATCGTTAACTGGACTACACATACTCAAAAAATTGCCATTTGGTGGGGAAACAAAATTGCATTTAAGATAAAAACACCATTGTCTGTAAATATATTTTAGCCAAAACTTTTTAAGTGACATAGGTTTAGATTCACCCTGTTCACATTTACTAAAGGAATTCTGATATTACATTTTAGGGAATAAAATGTTTATTATAAAAAGAAATCATTATTTATTTACATCTTTTAATGTATTTCTGATATTGTATAAAAAAGGCTTATGTGGTTAAATTAAGTCTGTAGCGTGTGCAATTATTTTCATCTGATTAATTGATTAATCACCAGAATAACAGATTAATCGATTACTGAAACAGTCGTTAGTTGCAGCCCTGCTTGTGAACTTGCATGCAGCCGCTATGATAAAATGTTCAGTTAGCTGACAGCTCATGGTGGAAAAAAAAAAAGTTGCACAGAGAAAAAGAAGAAAAGATGGGAGGAGGACAAGCAACAGGCATCTGTTTCCAGGGCAACCACCACCTCGCCCACGGCAACAAACTTCCTGCTCTGCTGAAGAAGAGAGAGATGAGGGGGCAGGGTGGGGTTGTTGAAGCTGGGGCTTTAATGCTAACAGCAGAGAAGGAGAGAAATACCGAACAATAAACTCATGCTCATTTTACCCTTTGTCTTGTTGGTTTAGATTTGCTTTGTGTAGCTCTGTCTTCTTCTTCCCGCCTTGCCCCCCCCCCCCCTCTCTCTTTTGTTGTAAACTCTTCCTCATCGACTGTGACAGTGCAACTCCCTTAATGGCTGCAGCATGGCTCTCTGCTGCCCCCTGCAGCCTCGTGCTTCTTCAGAAATGCTGCCACGTCTTCCTGGGATCATAAAACCAAAACCGCAGAAGATTGTGGTCGGTCTCTAACTTTCAATGCCTGTCTTCTCTTTCACTCAACTCTTGTTTTATTGCATCGGCTCAGAGAGTAAATGAAAAAATATGTGATGAGGATCATCTGAAGATTTTGGGAAGGTATTGAATGTGTTTTTATGTTCTAAAACACCCACTACCACTCAAGTTTGCATGCAGTATTTCTGGGATATATACTGCAATTAAAATAGTCTTCTTACGGCTTGATTAGTGAGTTAACATACTGTGTGTGTGTATTATTTTTTCAGTCAGCTGTCACATTCGTACTGCGAGCATATTCCTTTTGCCCGCCTGCAGTTTAGCTCACACGTTCATTCGCATAAACAAATAGAGTAAATTGCCAAATATGCACTTATTTTTCTGACAGCACCCGACGTTTTCCCCTTAGCTTGAAATGTTTCAGACTCTGAATTTTTTTTTTTTTTTCCACACCGACGCCTTGTGGAGTCTTTTGCATGGACAAGGGGACATTTGTGCTGTTTAAATGCCATGTTTTAGCTAATTGAATTGCTAATAAAGAGACACTCAACTTCACATTTTTGACAAGTGCCAAGCCAGTGCAAGATTTGTGAAATTCCAACATATGCAGCCATTGAGTTTTTGCCAGGAGGTAAATATTCTCATTAATACAAGTAGCAGGAGGCTTTTTTTTTTTTCTTATGCCAGGACATTAATTGCAGAGATCTATGTTAGACCAATGTGAGAGAAACACTTAGCCGTGCAGGAAATTCAGAGTGATTAAAAACAAGTTCAGTCCATTTCTCCATGTAAACAGCAGATGCTTTCAAAGGTCCAGAAGTTGCAACTTTTCATCTTTTAGGTTGTTGAAAGGCGAAAGAGAAAACATTTTAGTTGAACTTGTTTGCTGCTGTACTTTGTGTCTTTGAGGGGAGTTTGAAGGTGGCTAACTGTACCCCCGCCGCCGTAAAATTAGACTGCACTCGTTTGTCACACCAAGGTCGATACTCACTTCAGGTTCCGCCTTCCTCCTCCTCATCTTTTTCTCGGCCTCCATCCTTTTTCCCCTCAGTGTGTGAGCGAGTACTCGCTCCCCTCTCTCCTTCAGCCTGTTCCATCTTCTCTAACAGTCGGTTATTATAAAAGCATTTGGCTCCCTGTTCTCACTGCCAGCTTCCTTTTCCCCCTTTTCTGCCTCCCGTTTCTGCTCCGACCTGCATTTGCACCTCGTGTGCCTTCTTTCCTCCCCTGAATGTTCGCCTTTTATCCCCCACCTTCCACCTCTTTCAGTCTTTCATCGCCCTCCTCCTCGTAGCTCTCCGTTTCTCTGGTAGCGTTGGTTTTCCCGCTGCTTCTCCTCTCCTGTTCTCCATCTGCAGCCTGTGAAAACCAGCGTTTGGCCAGAATGAATGGGGGCTATTTAAGCTGCTGGCAGGTCCATCCGCTGTGTGACAGCGAGTGTGTGCGTGTGTGTGTGTGTGCGTGTTTTTGCTGCCAGAGTGTGTAAAACTGCAGGTGTTTTGACAGCTTGGAATGTCCGTATTTTGGCACAGCGTCACAATGGGGTTTTCTACATCTAGCCGGTGGGCACGCTTGTGTTTGGATTAGTTTTACTTGTAACTGTCAGACTTTCTCATATTTACTCATTCCAAAACCATTTTTCTTAATGAAACTATTTGTTTTTTTTTCTTTTTAGCCCTCCGAAGGTCCCGGTGATTGTTTCTGGAGTGGTCACAAAGGTAAGACTTTTTAGTTAAAAACAGAAGGCTGTCCTTCTATCCATCCATCCTCATCTCAGTTTAAATCAGTTCTATTGATGGAACCCAACTATTCAAGCAATTTGTAGACTTTAGCTGTTCTTATTATTTTGTATTTTTTTAAGATGGTGCTTTGAATCAGTCCAGTACTGCCCTCCCCCTATGTGCATTTTGCATTCATGGTAATTCTTTCTTTTTTTGATGAATGCCTTCAGAATCTTGTCATGAATCTTATTTTTAATCAATGTTATCAAATATGAATCTCATATTCTCATTATAGCTGTCTCACCAGGAGACAGTGTCTTGTTCTTATTGGTGTTTGTGCAATATAAGATGCAATATTGTCAAGAGGAAAAACCAAAGAAAAATAAAATGAATGAAATCTACTCTGACCACCAGTAGATTTTAAAATAGGCTTCATTCACCTGGTGATTTTATTCTGGGAGAGGAGCGGTACAGGTTAACCAGAAAAGCTCAAAGGTTTTGAGAATCAGTATTGAGAAAAGGTCTAGGATTTAAAGGGAAGCACAGATATTATCAGTCATATTGGGGAAAGAGTGTGATCACATGAAGATGCGATAGGGTCACTAATCTTCTTGCTGGGCAACCAAAACGTGAATTTACTTTTCTGCAACAAAGTTTTTCTTCTGTAAATGTTGAACGTTACTGTGTTCCTCGTACCACATATATCTCTGTGTCTGCCGCCTTTGTTTTTTTTTTTTATTGTTTTGTTTTTCTGCAAAGGTTTGTCTGTTTTTTTTATTTCCTTTTGTGTTGGAGTGTCCTTGACAGCCAGGATGGCTCCATTCCCCACCTTTCCACGTGCCTCTGTCAGACCAGGCGGATTGTTTGCGGAAGATTGCGGCGATATCAGAATGTGGCAGGCATCCCATTTATCCCTCAATCCTCCTCGAGCCTTCCCATTCGCCCCTATCGCTGCCATCAAACCTGCTGGCTAGCCGTGCACAAAGCCCCAGGAAAGCCTTTTAAGGGCTAAGTGAAACACTTCTGTGTGTGTGTGTTTGGAAAAGTCAGCCGCTAGGTGTGCACGCGTGTGTGTGTGTGGAGTTTTTCCGATATGTTTATAAAATGTTGTTCTGCCACTTTCTTTCACAGTTTCTTATAATAGCCTTGATTTTATGTTGAAGGATTTGTACTTAGCTAATTCATGCATTTAATTGGTTTCATCTCCACCTACATCTGTGCATCAGCTGGAAAAAGATTTAAAAGAAAGCTTTGAGAATCAGATGAAAGAAGGAGGACCGTTGGAGGTCAATTCAATCTCCTTCTTTCTCTGTTAGCGGTGGGCTTACCTCTAAATGAAGAATACACACACATACACGCGCTGTTAAACTACTGCGCTGCCACACTAGTAGTACAAACTCAACACTTGCATATGAAAGGCCAAACATATCTCCAGCAAAGGCTCGGAGAGAAGTTGCAGAAATTTGATTAAAATAATAATTAAATTTCAGTAGTGATAAAATAAGTTTTAAAGAACAACTTTGGAAGGAGAATTAAAAATCTCTTAAGAGATTAAAAAAAAAAAAAAACTTGAAAAAAAATAAATGAAATGAGGATTTTTGTCATGATTGTATTAAAATGCTGATTAAAATTCTGTGAACAAGCACATCCCTACTTTGATTTAACAATCATGGCCGCCGGCGTTCGCCGAAGTAATACATAAGATGTAGTTGCTGTGCAGATGGGTTATTCTCCTCATACTCTTTGCTCACTTTAGGGAGTTCCTCAGTGTTATGTGTGTTTTAGGGGAGAGCTTTAAAAGTGGGTCAAACAATACACCCACTGTCTGCTGGCAAACACACCTCTAAATAAGTGCTTATGTTGACACACAGAGAATGTTTAACAAAGCACTCTCTCAAGAGCACTCAGCATTCCTGTAGAGGATGTTTTGTCTATAATAGTAGTTTCACGTACATGCACAGTCTTGCACAGCGCTGTTTTTTTTTTTTTTTTTTTGGTTATTGCCAGTGATAGCCAGTAAGCGTTCTCCACTGCCAAACATAGAAATAAAGTGCAAATGAGTGTCTTATGGGTTCAGTTTGAGCCCTTTGGAGCCATTAAAACAGAGTCCAAATTTCTGAACCCAACTCTCATGCAAGTTTTATAGTCCAGCAGAGAGTTTACCCATTCTGTCTGTAGCTGCAGAAGGGGAGAAAGTGAAGTGAGTCAGGAGGTGGCTGGAAGCAAGTTTGACCCTTTCCTGTGGTTGACTTTAGATTTGGAAGGGGTGAGTGGTAGAGGTGGGCAGAAAGTTAAAAAACATATATCAATACCAGGTTGGTATCGGTAGTGGCGTAAGACCCATGCTTCACCAGTCAGACTCCATCCTACCACCAATCAAGCACTGGAAATTGTAAATGTTTATATATATATATATATATATATATATATATATATATATATATATATATATATATATATATTTTTTTTTTTTTTTTTTTTAATTTAATTTAATTTAATTTTATTTTATGTGATAAAACTGATAAACTCTAAATCAGTGTGGGGAATGTTCTGTCGTTTTTGCTCTGCTCTTGCCATGAAAGTCATTGATGGAGTCACAGACAAAGGCATTACACATTTTCTCGTAGAGAGATGTATCCGCTACTCCTGAAGAGAATAAGAGCGTTAAATCTTGAGCTGGAATAAAATGTTGTTTGTACCCATTTTGAAATGTTATATATATTTTTTCCATTCAGATTCTATGCACCACAAATCTGGAACAAACTTCCAGAAAGCTGCTAAGGCGCTCAAAAGGCTAAAAATCCACCTGCTTAGAGCTGCCTTTGGTTACCTGTAATTGGAACATTGATCAATATACCTGATGTGTATTTGCTTGATAATTTTGATGATGGCATTTGATTAAATGTAATGTCTACCTCTTGTTTCATAGTCGGTTCCTGGATGGCGTTTTCATGATGTGGAGCACTTTGAGCTGCCTTGTTCCTGAATTGTGCTGTACAAATAAACTTGACTTCAGTGTTGAGTGCATCCCTGACTGACCCTGTTGTTTCCAGGGCGATAAAGACTTCACGCCCGCAGCCGCTCAGGTGGCCCACCAGAAGCCCCAGCCTGGTGTCCCCAAGCTGCCGCCCGCGCAGCACATCAACCAGCACATCCACCAGCCCCGCAAGTGAGTGGGACCAGCAGGCTCCAGCAGCTCTGCTTTTACTCCACCAGCCAGCCTTCCCAATGGAACACGTAGGATGAAGATGGTTCCCAACCAGGGCACAGACCTCTGCTAAATGATCCCAGTAATTTTTTCTTTTTTAAAATTTGCTTCTTGCTTTACATGTTCGAGAAATGTTTCAGCAGCTGATGCCACATGTCAGTGCAAGTATCGTAGAAGTCCTGCTCGTGCCGTGCTGCGTCGGTGCCGCACTACTGTTTCTGCACTTTCATGACCTGACCTCTCCTTCGCAGGGATTGTTCAATAGCTCATCAGTCTTAACTTGAAATATACTGAGCTTTTCTAGCAGCAGGGGATGGGGGAAACAAAAATGATTGTGGGTTTAGCTCTCTTCGAGCTAAAGCAGCCAATCACAACCGAGCAAACCCAACAACCTCAGCGGAGCCTCGGCTCCAGGATTTCTTCCAGTAAACCATATACACCAAACAAATTAATGCAACACATCATGTTGTCACATTTTAACTGCAGAACCAAACAGTGTATCAAAGATAAACAGAGAACGTCAAACTAATTACTGTATAATAGACAGTATTAACCTGTCAGAGCATGTGCAAGCAATTTAAGCGCATTATGTTTGTTCCTGTGTGCCATTTTAATGCAAGAAATCATAGAAAATGGTTTAGTAGATCACAAAATTGAGCAAGAACTTAAAATCAACATTGATGCTATATACTGCTTCTTTGTTGAAAACAAAAAAGACAAGAAAAAAAGCACAATATCTATGATGTCTTAGCATTTGTAGCTTTTGGACCATTACAAAGCCCATTAGGTTTATTCCCATTTAATTATTTCTTACTATTCGTATATAGGCGAGTTTCAATGCCTCATTCCAGTCCGTGTTAAATAACGTCTATTTAATCCACGGTACAGCGGAAATAATGCCAAAAAAAAAGTCAAAAAACCTGAAGAAAACTTCAGCTTTTGGGAAACAACTGAAGGATGCTTTGTGTTTGGTTTAAACATCAAACAAGCCGTTTATTGAGTACAGAGATGAGCTATCAAGTAAAGGTAATAATGCGCTAACATTAGGATAATTACACAACATTCCACGCATCAGTTTGCTAAGAGAATAACACATTTGTTTGGGCTGCAGCATAGAGATTTATTTGCATATCAGCAGCAGAAACCCCATAATTCATATTTAAAGAAATAAAACCAGATCACTGCTATTTTTTTTTAATTACTCATTTTCTTACAATTAGTCAGTTGATGCAACACTAAGGTTTGGGTTTTCAGGAAAAAAAAAAGTATCTTATCATGAAGAAATCATTATCTGTGTCCATGTAATTAAGTTGAAAAGGTTTCAGTTTTGTTCTGTGCTTCTTTTTTTTCTTCTTTTTTTTTAAGTGAATCACTTTAAATGTCAAAATCTTGAGTCATTGAAGTGGACTTGGGTGTTAGGTGTGGTTGTCGTAGTAAATAAAGGTTTGGAATATCTTGAATGAAACCTTCAGCTGGTTTTTATTCATCTGCAACATGGGGAAAACTTTTCACAATTCAGGCCACAGACGTTTAGCACATTACAAAATTTCCAGTTGGATAAAGTTGGGGCATTTGGTCTTGAGGAAAAACTCCACCTCGTCCGACTTGATGCATCATCTCAGGTTTCTCACCTGGAGCATCAGGGCGTCCTGTGGTGAATTAGCGCTCTGCACCGGGGGATAAGGGCTCAGGTGGCGCTGTGAAATGAAACAGAATCATCTCTCCTGGAGCTGTTTTCCCCTCCATACACACACACACGCACACACATAAAGTGTGCACCAGGTGTTGGTGCATGTAATCCATCTTTACACAAGCATCTGCAACCAGGTGTTCTGTCAGCTTATGTTAGGCCAATAAAGCAGTCAGTGCAGGCTGGGGGGGGGGGCGAGCCTCGATCTGCACACTGAAACTCCCCAATAAAGCAGACCCAATCTCCTTGACTGTCTCGTCCTCTGCCAGACCTTATTACGCTGACTGGAAGAAAAGAGTCGGACGACGACAGGCATGCAAAGATGTATGCTCCGCATTACAGAAATCGCCCTGTGCACAAAACAACGAGCCTCACTTCAGTGCTCCGTCTGGGCTTTCTGTCGTTCACCTGGATTTCTCAGGTAGAATGTCAACCGGACCGATCAGTGAACAGAAGAATGATGACATTTATTTTCTGTGCTGTTTAAGAATCGTAGTAGTTTTCACAATGGCAGCGGAGAAAGTGAGCAAAGCGTTCTTGGTCACTCTTCCAAATAATGAATTAATATTAACAGCCGTCTCGTTCAGCTGGGCACTTCTCTCTCCGCAGTGAGAGATGGTTGTTTATGTCGCAGACAATTTTGGGTAAGCTTTATAGTCTTGAACTGGTGCATTAAATACGGCACAGCTAAACATTAGCGATTGGGTAAAATGTAAAATTTAAATAGAATTCACACCTCCAGGAAGGAATCATTTCTCTATAACTGAGGTTCCAGACTCTCTGTACAAAGTGAAGTGTATAACAAGGGCCTTTTTTTTTTTTTTTTTTTACCAGGCTTAACATTTACATTCATACTATAGAAAGGTCCTGAAGTCCTCCCAGAATATTTGAATTTAGTTGTGCAAATAAATATAAGGTCTTTGTCCGTTGAAATTGTTTACAAATTTGTCAGCAAAGAAAGCAGGTTATGTCAGTTTTTCCTTCTGACTCTTTAAAAAATATTAAGAAAAAGCTACAAACTCAAAATGTAATTCAAGTTAGCCTCAGCACCGAGTCATTTTCATTTAGAGCCACTTTTTCACATTAGTCCAGAGTCTACATCACCAACTGTTGGCCATGTGTTCCTGAGGAACATTAAAACTGGCTTCAGCCAGGCCAGGCCAGGCTGCTCTTCTCTGGACAGGAATCTGTCCACCAGCGCTTGGGTTTACTCAATCAGCTGGCAGAGGTGGAAGCAAAGATATTCACTCGGATCCACATATTTTATTTTTACTTTTTCTTGCTTGTGGATACTTTGATAACGCACCTGGGATAAAATGTCAGAGTTATCATGACATTTTGGCTCCAGTTTAACCAGAACCATCTGACACGGTGTTATCCCCAGCTTCGGGCCAGTGCTGCAGCACCAGCTCATGAAGGTGCAAGGTTGGATTTTTTTATTTATTTTTAAAAAACTCAAAGGGAAAGATTTTCTTTTCAGAGCTGCACTCATCCAAGTGTCCTTCACATTTTTTTTTTATCAGCACAGCCTACATTTCCCTCAATGCACACAATTTAAATCTGCTATTTTTCATGCTGATTGCAATGTTAAGACAATCATTTATTCATACTGTTCATTAGGAAAGATCTACTTCATTTTTGATTGCATCGCAGCAATTATTCAACCCTCGCAACCTCGGCAGATTGATGTAACGAATACGGTTTGTGCTAAAAGAAAAAAATTGGTTAAATAATAATGAATACAAGCATAAGCAGAATTTACTTTTTTTTTTTTTTTACAAGAAAGCTATCTTATTGGGTAGTCTACATTTAATCAACACTCTTCCATCACTGTTTTTTAATTAAACTCAGTGGATTTATATTATCATCTCTCTGTTTTCTGTAGTCATCAAATGTTTATCAAAAACAAGAATGTTTACATTATTCTTTATAATTTGATTGAAACTGACAGCAATTGTTGTATATAAGCAAAGAAAATGCTTGGTTCAAAAATAGTTATTTGAAATCAGCCTTTCTGAAAGACGCACAACAGCTCCTTGTGAAATTATTCATACCACATGACTTCTTTCATTTTATCAGTTTATTACCACAAACTTCATTTGGGATTTTTTATCCGAGAAAGCAACACAAAATGGTGTGCTTACAAAGTAAAAAGCAAAGGATACACAATGTATTTTACAAATGTAAATCTCAGAAATGTGGCTTAGATTGTGTGTTGCTTTCTGTCCCCATGAAACAATATTTTAGAGAGCTATGTTTCCCTGCAATTACAGCTTTAAGTCATGTCCTGGTTCTCTCTCTGCCAGTTTTGCACATCTAGAAACTAAAATATATGTCTGAATTTTTAAAAATACACAAGTTGAGTCAATTTGGATCAGAAATACTTGAACAAAATTCTATTCTCCAGTCTTCCAAGTGGATTTGTGTCTGGACAATTATGCACAATAATTGTGTTGGTTTATCACAAGACATGGGACAATTGAAATAGTATGAATACATTTAAAAGGCATTTGTGATTCTCCTTTAAGAATAAAAAATAATATATATATATACTGTATATATAATTAGCATGTTGCCTTCTTCCAAAGCAACCCAGCAGAGGGCGCTAGCAAAGGATTCCCCCTCTGAGTTTTGAAGCCTGGACAAAAGCGATCAGTTTGTGTCCAACCACAGTAAAATCAGGTCACAGCCTGAATCATCACAGTGTGACATAACAGCTGTCACACACTGACAGGAAGGTTATTTTGCTGCATCTAAATTTCACTGAGAAATTTGGGTTAAAGTGGGAGGGTGGGAATAACGGGAGGGGCGGCAGGGAGGGCTAGAGATGGATTGCTGACCAAGCCAGTGACGCTTTATAATCCCAGGCTGGAATCTAAGCCAACAGCTGTTTGAGACACGATGACCTAAATATTATCCAATGCATTCAGTGGCTAATAGGTTTTGTCTCGCTTACTAACGTGTGAATCAGTTTATTTCTCTGCATTATACTAAATAAAAAGTGGAAGTCACGGTAAAGCCAGATGAAATAACAATAAGCGTATCAGAGTTCATCTGCAAATGAATGTCACTTTAGTTCACCGTCAGTTGAAGTTCTGCACGTCAAAATAACTTGTGATTACCGTCCACAGTAGCACGGAGTGTATATTTCAGCACACAGCATTACTTTTATGGATTTCGTTAATCCTGAAATGTGCTGTCTGCTCATCTTTTGTCTTGTTCAGCTGATTTCCTTTGGGCAGTGTCTAAGCACATTGCCACTCTGAATTCAATGAATTTTGTTTGATGAAACCGTTTGGCCGTGCAGAACCCTTGTAACCCCTTAGCAACTCATCACCATGTATATTAGACACACACTCTTGGATGGCACTTAAACCGCAATCGCCGTTAGGAGTAAGGACCGTGAAATTGTGCTCTCAGAATTCCAGCCGATGTTATATTGCAGCTCTGTGTGCTTAAATCAAGCTTATTTTTGCCCCATTATTCTAACTGTTTTAAAGTTCAAGCAGCAAAGTGACCTCATGCGGTTCAATGGCTTGTCTGGTTTAAATCAGAAGCTCAATTTGTCAGAAACGGCTCAGGTTGATACTAACAAAGACTCGGCTGCTAATTTTAGATAATTTCAAAATTTCCAGAATTTTACATGTTGGCTCTAACAGATACGTACTTGGTTTAAATGCCATTTAGCACAGTGAGTAGAAAGCTGACTTTTACTGAAGGTCCTGGCATGAGTCTAGCTGGATATTTGACCACTCTTCTTGTAACAAATGATAGAGCTTATTAAAATTGCTTAGTTTTCTTGTCCGGATGCCATCTTTAGCATAGTTCATAAGTATCCAGAATGGTGTTCAGGTTTTACAACAACACTGAAAGGCTGCAGAACAAAACATTTTTTATGTTGCTACTCACATGGACTAGCCAAATCTGGAGAAAAATGGTCAGGTTATGGTCAGGATGGACAGTTCAGCTGATTGGACACAATAACAGAAAGATGGTTCAACAGAGGTTAAACTTTAAAAAAAGAACTATGTAATAACTGTGTACCAACAGTTAAGCATAGAGGTGGGATCATCATGCTAAAGGTGGACTTATGAAAAAGCTGGACTAATTCTTCAACTTTACATCAACTGAGTCAGAGAGGTTCAATCAGATTGAAATTGGAATACATCTGGTTGTTGCAACAGTTCAGTAATCCAAAACAGTGAACTGATCTGAAGTAGATAAAGCAGGCTAAAATGAGCTTTTTAAACTCTTGTATTAAGCCAAATGGAAAAATTATGGAACAAGCCTGAAGGTCAAGTGTGTCTGAACTAATTTAGATAACTTCACAGTCATGTCCGTAATGACTGTATGTTACTTTTTTGACACTCTCTGTATTGTGATTAAGTTCTGTTTATCTATAAGTAGGCAAAACAGCACTGCTGTTGACATAAAAGGTTTCTTACTTTCAATTGCAACACATTTGATTCAATCATGGTGAGCAAAAAATGTTTATTTCACATCATCCATACCCTGCATACCCCAACGTCACATATCTCTCATTGCATAATAGTTTATCTGAAACATAAATTTGGTTTTGTCTTGTAAACATGTGGTGAATATTTGAATGTTTTATCTGATTTTACTGCTTTAAAGTTTTTTTTTCCAATAATTCTGCCTTGGACTCTAGAAAACATGTATGCAAAACAATGTCCGCACTGAATAAAAATACCTTCAAAAGCAATCATATCTCTAGTACAAAATATATATGTATGTATTCAAAATACATTCAGACTAAGGCTTTAAAGCAATAAGCATTCTAAAAATATATATATATATATCCTGCAAATGCATTTAGGTCCTTGTATTTGTGTTTAAATTTCTCAGCCGACACAAGACGCTTATCCATAAATGTTTCAAAGACATGCTTCCAGAATGTTGCCATCCAGGTGATTCCTCTTTCGAGGCAGGAAGAGATGAACGTGTTTCTGCGGTAGGATTGAATGTCTCTTCATGTCATTTGTTCTAGAGGCTAAAAACTAAAAGTGCATTGCTGATGCGACAACTCAACAACTCATCAAAACAAAGTGTTGGCCGTCCATTTGAAAGCAATAAATATTACAAAATAAATTATCTAAGCACAAGTTAATGTACCAGGTCTGCTGGGTGAGTCTCTGGCCACAATAAAGCTCTCAAAGTAGTGTTTAAGTAAAGTGTCTCTATGTATAATGTGTTTGTTCAAAATATTCCATCCAAATCTTTCTAGCTTCGTGACCTGTCCAGGTGTTGTTGTTGTGAGGATTGAAAAGAAGCTTCCCTGAGGTAATTGTATTATTTCCTTTTCCCAGCTGCGATGTGTCTCCTAGTAACAGCCTCCAGCCTTTTTCGCTCCGCTTCCTCAGCCTTCCTTCTCTCTTCTTTCAGCTCCTTGTAGCGCCACTTGGGGATCTGCAGCAAGTTCCCCCCTCCGTCTTTGGCGCTGCTTTTCCTCCTAACCGGTTCCGGTTCATAGGTGGTAGAGGGGGCCTTTGAAATCCTCACCTTGGGGATGCTTAACCCTGGCCTGACACTGCTCCTCCTCAGCACCATGTGCAGTGGCAGCAGGCTGGTTCTCCGCAACTCCAGGGCCTGCGTGTGAGAGACCGTGCCCAGGCTGGAGCTCCTGTGTCGAGGCACCACTCTATGGACTTGAAGGCTCGACCGGCGGTCCTCTGAGTTCTTTGCCACCAGGGTGACCCGTGAGTTTTGGAAAAGTTTGCGGTGGCTGTCCACCCTGTCGGGGTTGGCGCACAGGAGCTCTTTGGCACGCTGCTTGCGGACAATCTCTGGGACTGCGTAGCGACGTTTGCCCACACTTGGAGGACTGTCGGGACACACCTGAAAAAAAAAAAACTGAGTGTTTTATGATTAGTAGAAATAGCTGTACAGTATGTAGAATAACACAGCACCAGTGCAGAAACATCAGTCATAAATCTGGGTATTATTTTTTTAACAAGGCTCAATTACTCTTTTGTATTTTGCTGTACCGGTAATCCTGCATGGATAAACTGCTTATGGGATAATGACGGAATTAATTATTTTCTGTCATTAATAAGAACAGAGAAATTATTGATAAAACTAAAAGATAAATCAGACCAAGACTTATCCTTTGAAGTCTAATTACCTCAATTCTTTAAGCAGGCAGCAGGAAAACATAAATTTTGAAGGCATGCTGTATATATATCCTTCCTCCTTATGAGCTAATTGAGCCACTTATCACTGTTTTTAAAGTGCCTGGCAAACATATTGAAAGCCCTTGAACATTTTCTTCTTTTGTGACGTTACAACGAGACATTTCAGGGACTTTTTATTGCAACGCAGAAAATTAATGTCATGTGGAGGCAAAATGATTCATGTTTTTCAAAATTGTTTCCAAATAACAATGTGAAAAGTGTGGCAAGAACTTTCATTAATCCTGCTTGGTCGATATTTCACAGAGCCACGCTTCACATATGGCTTCAAGTATGGCCTCTACCAGCTACAAGCATCTAGAGACCAACATTTTTAGTCATTCATATTTGCAGAAAAGCTGAAGGTCGATTAGGATTGATGTTGTCTGACCAGTGCAATTTCTACGTGGTTTGGGGAAATCTTTAAATAGGACTTTTTATGGCTGCCTGTCAACAATAGCCTTCCTCTGTTTGCTAGTCTTTTTAAAGGCCAGATTGGTAGACTGCATAAATAATATTTATTCTATCAACACATCATCTTATCTGAGCTGTGAATTTCTGCAGCTCTTCCAGAGTGACCATGGACCTCTTGGTTGCTCCTCCCATTCATCCTCTCCTTTCAGTTTGTCTGGGTAGGTTTAGAGTGTGTTACTCCTTCTATTTCTTGAATAGATATTGAATACTGTAAGATGTTCAAAGCTTGGGTTATTGTAATATGACCTAATCCTGTTTTAAACATCTTTCAAAAATATTTTCCTGACCTCTCTCCAGTCTTACACTGGTAGTGTTTGTTCTCTAATGTTATCTAAGAAAACTTCTGAGGCCTTTAAAGAACAGCTGTATATGTATACTGAGTTAACTTGTTTTCTTTATTTGACTATTTACTAATTAGGTGACTTCTGAATGCAATTGGTTTCTCTGACATTATTTTGTGGCATCAGAGTAAAGGCAAATTAAATGTACAGCACACCTTTTGATTAATTTTTATTAGTAAAAAAACAAAAACAAAAGCGAACCATATTTACATTCCACTTTACAGTTATTCCCTGCTTTGTGTTGGTCTGTCACATACAATCTAACAAAGCATATTGGAGTTTACTGCAGTAATGTGAAAAAATATGAAAACCTAAGGAGGCGGGCGAACACTTTTGCAAGGCATTGTCTGACTTTAATTTGAAAGCTTTTGCCATTTTTGTGAGGGAAGAATGTAATAAGGACAAGACTAAAATACTATACACCTCGATGAGATATTCTCATAATTTAAACACTCACGGTGCGACACGCCACAGCAATAAAAGGGCTTCTCATGGCAGTAGTAACAGACACCAGGTGGTCGATAACACCTTCATCCTCGGGGTTGGTGACATTTGCGATGTTGAAGACGTTGCGCACAGTGTCTGAGAGGCGCTTCAGACAGCCACGGGGTTCCTGGGCTCTGGCTACCAGGGACGCCAGTGGTGGCCACTCTAGACTAAAGGGAGTATATTTTTATTACAATCCACAGCACATCCACACCAAGCGATTTATATTTAATATAAATGCATTATATAGAGGTTTTCTATATTGCATGGTTTCCTTATAGTTGAGGATTTTGTTCTATGTTTTGTGTCTTTCGGGCCAAGCCCAATGCGTATGCGCAGCACCAAATAGTCAGAGATTCGTCTGGTGTCATTTCTTCTAAAACTGCAGTCGCAATCACTTCTACAAAATCACAAAGCTAAAGAGCTGTCAGCACAGTTCAGTTTATATATAACCATCTGGTGCAGATTGATGTTCTCCAAAATAAAGATGCTGATTTGTAAAGCTTTTGAAATACATCAAGTCAGCTCCTCGGGGGAATAAGAACTGATTTGCATTAAGTTCCCCTCAGGTTTTGATGATACAACCCTGTTGAGTTTGAAAGAAAATGTACACCAGACAGTCAGACTTTTTTTCTTCTTCCTTTGCTTTGAGTCTTGCATACATCCATAATATTTTGTTTATACAAGTGTGCTCCTCACTTTGCATTCACTGCAGGGAGGAATTTTTGCAATATGACACAAGTTTAAGTGTGAGTTTTACCTGTATGTATCATGGTACTGGAAGGGATAGGGCCGCTCCATAAGACGTGTCATCAACCAGGCGGTTTCATAACGACCCGTAAACAAGGCCCATTCCCTGGCAGTCAGGTTCCGACCAAAGTCCCTTGCATTCAGGGAAGCTCCTAGGGGAAGAAGAGGGAGAAGGATGAAGCTTAGTGGACAATGCTTAAACTACAGTGCCTTGCAAAATTAATCATAACCCTTAAACATGTCACAGTGTTATGTTGCAACAGCAAACCTCTGTGGATTTTATTTGTGAGATGGAAACCTAGCACTGCATGTCACAATGAACAAACCTTCTCCGCAGTGAAACATGGCAGTGGCAGCATAATCCTGTGGTGTTGCTTCTCTGTACAATGTAAATGAAAGCCGGTAAAAACTGCAAGGATGGTGAATGGAGCTAAATGCAGACAATGCAAAAGACTTGGAGGGTGTGGAGGTTCTCCTTCCATTACAAAACTAAACATAGAGCCAAAGCTATAAAAAGGTACGTTTTGAGTCGAGGTTTTCAGAATGTAGTACAAATAGCGCTGCTGGAACATGGATTCCCTTAAATCATTCTCAGAAAAAGCGTAAGTGATTAAATGCTCTGTTAGAGATTTTTTGGTATTATCATTTTATTCTTACTTTAGTTCACATTAAGCCTATAGATCTTTGTGATTTTCTGTTTAAAGTGTTCTCTTCTTTAACTGACCTGGAGGTCACTACTGTCTGTTCAACTTTACGAGAAATAGATAACACTAAGTTTCTCAGACCTTAAATCCTTTTGCAAGAACACCTCCTAATTTAGTAACTCCTTGTGAGCAGCCGTATTTTGTTTTCTTGACAGTACTGACCGAGATTTGAACCGGGCTCAGACCTTTGATCAGATATCACATCAGGAACTGGGTTGTTAGATGTTTGGGTTAGAAGCTTTACGACCTCTGTTGTTTTCCTGACTGCCCCCTTGCCTGTTCTTCTTTGACAATAAAAACAGGAGCTTTTGTGAGAGCAGATCAGAATGCTCTGTGGATTGTTCGGAGGAAGAATTGGCAGAGCGTTCTCCTTTTGCAAAAGCTCTACGTAAAATTCATATACGTTGTCTGTGGTTCTTTCTTTTATTTAGGTTCGAAAGGAAAATACCTATCATGCTCAAGCATATTGATCCCTTTTCTAACAGAATTCTTCTCAAAAAAGAACATATTTCAAGATCTCCAAGTTCTAATGGTTAAGAATGACGTGCTCCACTTTCCCCTAGAGTCAAAATGAGAGAATGAGAATTACATCCATCCCCAGCTTTACCATTTTCCTCTTGCAGGCCCAAAAGTCAGTGGGATATGCAAACTGTTGTTCTCAGTACAACCTCACTAATACTAGAACACAAAAAGCCTAATGGAAAACTACAGGCATAGACTTCACAAGACAGTAATATGACAACGTCTTCATTTAGAGGCTTCTTTGGTTCCATCCACCATCGATAATGACTCTTTGAAAAGCTTAAGATTGTGAAAGCTACAGCAGAATTCAAATTGAGATTCATTATAAATTTTTGAGTAAAGTTTAAGCAGCTACATAAGCTGAAGAAACTCTATTATTTTGCATCCACCCAAGGCTGAAAGATATGAAGGGGAGTTTTGTAAGGCTCGTGACTCATGTTCACAGCCAAATCATAAACCTCTCACAGCACTGACTATTAGACCTGTACAAACTAAAGTTCAAAATGGAATCTAGACAGTAAAACATTCCCAAGCACTGTTATTCTGGCAAATTCCATCAGCACTCGTTTTAAAATGATCTGAAAATGTTATTTCCATGTCTTTTAAACTTATTAACAATATTGTTCCAACTGAAATAAGAAGGATCATAATTTAAGGAAGACAATATGAAGAAGACAAAAGGCCATCTGCAACAGTCTCGGACAGAGTGTGCATACATGTAAATGCATATGTGGTATGTCATAAATATATGTCAGTGCTCACCTGCCATCATGAGCGAGCGCACACACTCCACCCTGCCCTGCATGGAAGCTTTCATCAGGGCAGTAAAGCCGTGACAATTTCTTCTCTCTATGTCCAGCCCAGAGTAGTAGTTCAGCAAATAGTTGGTGATTGTTATGTGGCCTTTAAGAACAGAGGAAACAAAATAGCAGGTTCCGCTTACAGATATTAACTGACAATATATTGATATTTCCATGTCTTCTTAAGAGGCTAGGGAAGTACTTGCCCAGCCAAAAATCACATTTGTTTGCAGTGTTTTGTATACGAAGGACCTGGGCCAATACGGATACCGAGGCAACACACTTATCACTTCTGTTCTAGCCCGAGTGGCGCTAAAGCAAACTAGTCTGCGCATTTGTCTGTGTCAGTGGCAGTGCCAAAGTGCCCATTTGTTGCATTTGTGCAAGCATGTGTCAGACAGTACTGTGACGCAGCCTGGAATTATGTGTGTGTTAATGGCTTGTTAATGTGAGACCAATGTGTGTTTGTGTCTGCGTGTTACCTGCTTGCGCTGCGGTGATGAGAGCCGTGTTTCCCTCGCTGTCCTGCCAGTTTACATCCAGGTACGGACACTGAGACAGCGCTATGACGACGTCCACGAATCCTTGGTAACATGCCACCAGCAGCCCTATCTGAGGTGACAAAGTTACAGGAGTAGAGGAGGACACGGGGGTGTAGGGTGGGAGTAGGAGGGAGGAAGGACTAAAGGTTACAATCAGCAAAAAAATATTTCTGGAGGTGAAGCAAAGCACAAGTGCTGACTTCCAGGGTATTGAGAAAATATAATCAAGGCTGTATGAGAGGTAGTCATAAAAGACAAGAGGACCTTTGTGCAGCTTCAGAGAAGTAATGTCTCTGGTTAAATCTGGCATCCAATGTGCTTTCACTGAGAGACCCTGAGGTCAAAGGAAAAACAAGTTGTGTAACCTCATGTTGACATGCACTTTTATGATGTGTATTCATGCCAGTGCCAGCAGAGGTGTCCTCTTACACATTTGTGTGGACAAATGTGTAAATGTTTGTTTTTGAGTGAGAATGTCTGAGCATGGTAACCTGGGCAACTCCTGTAAAAGTTGTCCACTCTCTGGTGGGTAGGTGATCACTGCAGGAAATCAAAGTGGGCTCTTAGCAGACACCCTATAGTTTTACCGTATACATTTGTAGACGTGCCTGCAGAAATATTTTCAGTTTAATCTTAAGAGTCAGTAGGATTTCTGTCATGACTCATAGCTGGCTCTATGAAACGATGCATGATTTGAAGGTCAAAGGTAATGATGAGTGAATTGATTTGCTAAAATTAATGACACGTTGGCAGCCTGTAACGTCACATCTTAAAGACTGTGGCTGCAGATAATCACAGTACTGCAGGTGCCTCTTTGAAGCAAAGTGAATCATGCAGAGTCGATGTGTAGATACATGCAAAGCACTTTGCAAATCATGTTAAACACTGGGGGATATTTGATCTAATGTATAGACAGAAAAATAAGCTAAAGGGGGACTTCATGTTGGTGAAGCTTAAAAGACTGAAGGAAAACTGCAGTGGATATGTTTTCTGTAAATATATCAAGTTGGAGAAAAATAAAAAAATGTACTAAATTCAGACAAGTGATTTGATCGCCTTACAACCCCAAGGCTCAATGTATCTTCATTGGATTTTATGTGACAAACTAGTAAAAAGTAAGGCACGATTGTGAGGTGGTACAAAAATTATTTCAGATTTGTTCTGTCAGGATTTTTTTTCCTTCATTTTTTTAAACAAGCTTCTTTGAGTTCATGCTTCGCAGAACTTCATACACCACAAATGCAGGTGTTTGGAGGCAAGTCTCAACCAGCTTTGCCCATCTAGAGACAGAATTTTTCACACGAGTTCAGCAGAATGGATGAAGGACATCTGTAAACAGCAACACTGAAGTCTTATAATAGATCCTCAGTTGAATTTATCACTTTTATTTCACAGGGCCAGTCAAACAATATGATTTGATCTTAACCAGTAGCTAGTAACACTAGCTAGATCAGGGTTGCTGTCCCAGTTTGTTAAATGGAAATGTACACCGCACCTTTTTAGACCTTCATTTGTAAAAAAAAAAAAAAAAAAAAAACACAAAATGAAAGTCTGGGATTATTTTTGTTCCACTTTACAACTATGTGATGAGTTTTTGTTGGTCTATCACATAAAATTCCAAAATGTGAAAAAAGGTTAAAGCGTGTGCAAACGTAAGGGATCTGATAATTCATAAGAGAATTTTGTCAAAAATGTTTGCAAGACTACCTTTTTGGTTATGTTCATCTAAAATGTCCAAATGAAATACATAAATTATGCCCTACACATGATTTTTTTTAAGACAAACACATTATATATGGTTCACCTATAACACAACCCGAAATGTAAACAAGCAATGATGTCAGCCAGCAGATGATGTAGTAACAGTAATGTCAGCCTGAGGGCAAGGACTCACTGAGACTTCTGGACAGCTTGGAAGACACTTACCTACACTGGCACAGTTTCAAATAATTCTGTTTAGACACTCTCTTGTCTTACTCTCTTTCACACTTTCACACCAACACACACAAACACACATCCTTGGCAGTCCTCCAGCCTTGCTGTGATGTACTTAAACAGCATGCCCTGCAGCACGTCTAGAGCAATCTCCGTCGTCTGCCTTCGCTCTGTTTGCCTGCGAATCTCTCTCACAAACACACATAGAAGTATGTCACCTTTTTTTTTTTATCGTTTCCACTCTGATGAGTTCAACTCAAAGAATTTCTCTTGTCACGAGTTTTTGCACTGTATAGTAGTAGTTGTGTACTGACACAACTCGAGACAACACTCCCATCCCTAACCCCCAAAGCCTCCAGCAACCCCTCCACAAAAAACACAGCAGATAAATCAGGGAGGAATCCAAAAATATAGTTTGTATACCAGCACTTTGTAAAAAGAAACTTAACTTTATTTTCTCATAATCTGATATTAGACTAGATCAAAAGAAATCATGCAAGATAACAGAAAGAAAACTGTAGATGCCCACAAGTAAAGTTCATTCTAGGGTTCCCATTCCAGAGACTTAAAGTTCTATCTGTAATAATGCTCAGAAGAGACAAATATTGTGATGCAAAATGTGAGCCCAGATTCTTAGGGGGGAAAAAAAAGAAAAGGGTGAAAAATGCTGGCGTAAGCTGGTAGGAAAGTGTCCATATTTACAGCGAAACAAGCTCCTTAACATCATGGGGTGATAGGCCACTCAGGAAGCAAGAAACTGTTATTCCAAAAGCAACGTAAAAAGACAGATCACAGTTTGCAAATTCACTATTAAACAAAGATTTTAGGTTTGATCTCAAGAAACCTAAACCAATATCTTTGAGCGTAATGGCCATTGCTACATTAAATAGCATCATGAGGTCAGACCTCTAGGAAGCAACATTTTAGCATTAACATCAGCCAAGAAGATAAAACTTTGCAACAAATAGGCATTCTAAATGGACAGTGATGCTAAACATACCTCCACTGTGGTTACAAATTGGCTATCATAAACTGAAAGGACCAGTCTACATCTGGAACAAATATTATATCCAGTAGGCACAAATACATGGATCAATACAAGCCTGATGTAAATAATGAGAGGAGTGACGATAAACAGGAAACACTTGTACGAGAATAGCAAAAAAGTGAAAGCACTAGAAAAGTGCTTTGTTCTGTACTTCAACATTTCTTGTATCACTGAAGACGGAGGATATAAAATACCTAATAACTACAAATGTTGCTTCCAAACAAGCTAGCTAATAGATAAAAGTATTTCTACCACACATATGTGTGTTAGAGTTTATTTAGAGTTTATCTCGTATCACATCTCTGCTGAACTTAAATAGGCAAATATCAGCCGGTTCAGATACGAGAGTGCCATATTTTTTTTTCAAATAGTTTCTGATTATGTCACTGAATCAATTCCTTCTATGTTTAACTCTGGTCTAATTCCAAGTTCATGGGCATGGTCCTTCCTGTCATTTACTTATCTCAGCTTTCCTGATTATGCTTTTACTGCTTAGATGTAGTTTACCATTTTGGCCAGGCTTTGTTATTATTATTATTATTATTATTATTATTATTATTATTATTACCTTCAGTTTTCAATGGAATTAGAACTCTTAGATACTCCTATGTATTGTGGCCTCAGACTAAAGAAGTTGTAAAGCAGCATCCCGTGGGTATCACTGATCCTGAACACAGTCTATCACAGCTGCCAGAGGGCAACACACAGGGTACATCATGTACAGGTCAGCAATCTATCACAAGGTTAGAACAAAGGGACTGAAAATAAGCAATTTTACCTACGGTCAATTTAGTATCACAGAAGCAACTAACTTGATCCTAAATTGAGTGTACGACTGAGTGCTTCTGTAATAGTCCCAGTCAAGATAATTTTTTATGACATTACAGTGCTTTGGAAAGCAGCGAAAAACTGACCATAATTTGACCCATTTCATCAAAACCATCAGCTGATACCAGATGTTCAGAGATCGCTGAGGCACCAGGCACTGTCACACTATGGAAAACAAATAAAACCCCACCTCTGTTTCAATGCAGAGCTATGCAAATGTGTGAACGGGTCATTGCAAAAAATAAAAAATAATATATATATATATATATATATATATATATAAATATATATATTATCTCATTTAAAGATTTGTTATAACAACATACATGCATTAAAATGTGTGAAACTATGGGTTGAACAAATTATCGTCCCATACACACACAAAGTCGTACACAAGCGCTGGATAATCTGGGGGAATAACCAGCGCTTAGAATAGAAAGGCTTAGTTCTATCAGTCAGAATGACACGAAGAGAAGGAGGGGGAGGGACTGGAACGTTGTATCCGCATTTCATGTTGGGATTGTTAAACTACTTGCAAAAAGAGTGATCCAACACTGGAGTTGCCAAAAACTATTTTAGCCCAATATATTTCTTAAAAGTCCATACATACAGGTGTTGTAAGCGTAAGCACTGGTTGATTTCAACTGGTACTGAAAGTAGTGTGAATCGGAATTTTGGGTACTATTTGTAAATTCAGACCAGAGTTAAATTTGCAGTTGTTGGATTGTAAAGGTTGACTAATGCATGACACCAATCAGGTTTTATTTGCTCATATTAGTAATTTGCCCACCTGTCTTGCAATGACACTCATAGGGAATTTTCATGGGGAAACTTAGCAAATTGTAAGTAACGTGTCAGTTTAACAGCACTCTCTGATGCATGAAAATAAAGGCAAAGGCTAAATGTACTTGAAAATCCTGCTGATTGCACTGAACCTCCACTCCGGTGGAACCAACTGCTTGCCTTGTAGGCTGCTTCTTCTTCTGCCACAAAACATTCTAACTTCCTCCATATTTTCTAAATCAATACTTCCCCACATTTGTTTTGTACGTGTTCAAATTAAACGTTGGTGAGAGCTGCAGACAACTAACATCTCTGCAGACTGCATATCTAGTGACTAAAATGTGACATTTGTTTTAGGAACTGCTGTGGAGACATGCAGGGAAACAAACACTCCATGTTGTCCTCAATCACATACATCTGTAGCACCACTGACACAAATGCACCAGGCCACATTTCTGTCAATACCACCCCGTTAAATGTCTTGCTTTCCGCAGCTGAGCTTTTACATGGCCATATCAAATCTGATGTGTATGACTGTCGCTTTGATTTTTCCACTTGTCTGTATTTGCTCGGAGCATTGTGCTTGCTACCATCTGCAGTGCCAGATTTCTGTTTCTATTTGCCTATGCCTCATTTGTCTCTCTTCCACTTTGCCAGTTGGTTGATTTCTGTGTTGGTCAGCTGATTTTCAGGTTTGTAGCACAAGCTGTGGTTTGGTTTGTCGCCTGTAGTCTCACAGCTCAAGCCTGCTGTGTCAGTTTTAGTATCAGTCAGCATGAGTCATCTGATACTAAAGTATTTTTTTTAAAAATGGTTGTGTTCTGATGGATGTTTCTGTGGGTGGGTAGTGGGGTAGGGAAAACAACATAGAAGCTGCTAAAAGACTTGTGGCCTAATTTAAGCTGATAGCTTTCTGTGTTTGTGTGTCTCCTGTGTTTTGATTAGAGCATGACAACCTAACAAACCGAAGGAGACAGTGTCTTAAACAGAACCACATGTGCCTGTGGGTGTTTACCATTCCGTTTCTCACAGATTATCTGTATTCATTTATTCAATTTTAATATATGCAAATATTGGTGGGAAGCAAAATGTCACACAACACACTGAGTTGAAACACAATGCCGGTTTGCAAGTTAGGGTGAAAAATCAAAATCTGCTCTGAAGTTTCATCAAACAGATGCCAAAATATAGTCCTCGGTGCCTCCACTGCCTGTCAAGTTTCCATCACATCTGTAAAAGTCTAAGTTAATGTCATTTGTTTTATTTATCGCATTGTCACTATTTATTCTTCTGTCCCAGAAAGTATTGTGTAACTAATACTACATACCAATCTGGACCTGGGCATAAACTCAGTAACAAATCCTAACAAATAACTACTTTATAAACGAATCCGCTGAAACTCTGGCAACATCACAAAGTGAGCATCGCTTTGTGGAGTGAGAAGTTTTGGTTGGAGCACACCAATTAGAACTGTATCTTTGCATTGTTGTTCCTCCTCCTAAGTGTTTGTTTATTTATTTATTTATTTATTCGCCCACTGGGTCCAGTTAAAGCAATGCAGGATTTGCTTTTTTTCACACAAATATTTTACTGGCTTGTCAACATGTACAGTATAGAGAAAATGCATGAAAAGCCACAGCAGCAATATCTGGTTACTTGTGCTTTTTAAAATACTTAAAACTTAGTTCAGATATAAGATCCACAGAATGGCACCATATGGGAAAATCTATAAAAGCAAAAAATAAATAAAATAGGAGTAACAGCAATCAAACGAAGCATCTTTCTGGTCCTGTTATTGAGCAACTTCTACCACTAACACCATTAAACAGATACAATTGAATCCAGTAAGAATAGAAGCACATATTTTGTTGTTCTAAACCTAAAGGAATCACACAACCATAGAAAAAGAATGCTGACAGGTGCAAATATATGCATTTGTATTACAAGCAGATAGCTTTGAGCCACAGAATATAGTGGCTAAAATCAAGCTATGAAAAATAATTAATCATAGAAACTAAACATTAGTTACATCAGTTGGTACATGAGTCATTATTATCCTTCAGCAAATGCATTGAATTGCGATTCAAATTGTTTTTCTTTAGATACTATGCTGTTTAAATTATGTGCATGTAGGCATATATAATGTTTGATATAAAAAAAAATCTGCTACCTAATACAGTGTGCTACAACAGAGACATTCATCCATCACTGCTGTTAGATTTATTGCATTATAATGCATGACTGGCTAAATTGCTCTTGAGCAATCTAATAATACCGTACTGTGGATATGTAATGTGCTTACCCAAAAGCTATTACATATTATCTGAATCAAAAAAATTCAAAAATATGATGTTATGTCCAATGTGTACTTTATGTGCACGTGACAACCCAAAGCTCATAAAGGATGCGAAGTTAGACTGAAAATGGGAAGCGATGCGAGTTTGTCTACTTTCCCTAAAATGAGCTGTCATGCATGAATTCATGCACTGTCACTGCAAACAATTTGTGAAATGTTTCAGACTGTGAAGGGGGAAATTGTTCAGATTTGAATTATCCAAAAATACAACGAAAAACTAGGACTTTTTTTCAAAGCTTGAAAGAGGAAGTGCTTGTTGAGTCATCACCCTTTTTGAGCATTAAAGTGAGTCACAGCTTAGCATAGTGTCTTTAGGAGATCCTAATGGTTCGAGTAAAAATATTGTTAGAACACAAATCCAAAACATTATGTTTTATAATGGCATAGCATGTATCTGTTGGTCGGATGTTTTTAGATGGTCTTAGCAAAAGTACAGAAGAATACGCACCAAGTAATTTGATCAGTAATTTGCAAGTGCGTATACCAAGTCCGAACAGGTCGGATGGTGAAGCAAAGGCGGGAACTCTGAAAATATTTGGCAGGAGATGGCTTTCCATGTAAACTAGGCAAGTTTGGGCCTCTTTGGGTATCGCTGAAAGATTTGTTGCAGGTGAAAGGGGAGGTGGAGGGTGTGATGATTCGACATGTATTTGTGCTGGAATGAGGTATCGTGACTTCGTGAAGTACTGGCAGCTTAGGGATGATTTTTCTCTCAAAATCTTAAATAGTTTACAATTTTACGTAGAGTGTTTATTGCACAAAATATTAAACAGTCTTTTCATATTGAGTGTCATAAGTCTCAACACTTCCTGATTCAGCAGGGGCTGATTTTGGCCACTTTACAAATATGTTCTTGATTTGTCAACTGCGGTTGTAAAAGTGTTACCTTAATAAGGACTGAGTGGCATTTCTTGTTGTGACTATTAATATTTTTATAGCTCAAAATATTTTAGTATTCAATATATTTCTGTCTGGCATGAAAGCAAAACGTGAAAAATATGTGATCATTTCTTTTACCCATCCAGCCAGCAACAAGTGGGGGGAGGGATCACAGGGGAAAAATCCCTGATGCATACAGGCCTAGTTATAATTCAGTGGTTACCCAGAGATTTAAAATGCCTTTAGACCGCAGCATCAGTATGATGGAAAATTTTCAGGGTTTTGAAACCGTGTTTTTATAACTTTGGTATATATTTCGATAACCAGCCCATGCCGTATCCTTCTCACATCCTTAGATAACGAATGCCAAGGTTGCACATGACATTCGTTGGATGTAATAAAAAATCTGACCGGATACTTAGCAAAAGTCTGGAAACAAGTAAGTAACCCAGAGCGAAAAACTTTGGCTTAATTATCTCAACACCTTCTGAACCTGACGCTCCTTATAACCACACATGCTGCATTGTACGGCCAAGTTGGAACTAAGTAAGAAACTATAAACCTTTGTAAGATAAACTCTCCCACTGAATGCAAAACTTCAACAAGGATATCAATTTGTTTTTTTCTAATAATTAAAAAAAAAAAAAAACCTACACAGCAACCAAAGGTACTTGTGTGCACGGGTTCTGAGGAGTGCAAGAGACCCGCATGTGCTTCATACCCGGTTATTCCTGTCAGTCTCCTTGACCTCATCTTCCTTCACACCATGTCGTATCATTATCCGGACAATCGCCGCGTTGTTAGTGCAGCACGCCTTGAAAAAGGACAGCGGCTCCGGGCTCTCCGGAGACGGGGAGCGCTCCGAGTCCGCGAACACGTCATCCGGAGGATAGAAAGAGTCGTCCGAGGCGATGCTCCGACAGTCCTCCAAGTCCTCAAAGTCAACCTCCTCGAACTCATCGCTGTCTTCCTCGCTCCCCTCTTCGTCGTCACCGTCCTCTTCGCAGGACCCCAGGTAGTCCTCCTCGGAGTTGGACAGGGGTTCCTCGGTTATCGTCGGGTGGACATGGCCGAAGTTCCCCCCAACTTTTTTCTGCTGCTGCAGCTGTTTGACGCGCAGCGACGAGGCACTTCCTCCATCCCTGTCGTCCGTGATCAGCACCATCTAACCCCCGAGCCCAGGGCACTGTCCGCGGGGTGGAGTGCAGGCTGGCACACGGTACGCCGGCATAACAAACAAACAAAAAGTCACTTATGTCGCCCACTACAGCCTACATACACACAGTTTTTAAATCTTTGCTTTTAAATAGACTGCACTGCTTGAAAAAAAAAAAAAGTTGCGCCTTGATTCAATCAAACCGTTAATCATTTTCGCAGATGAAATGATGTTGCAATGTTGCACAGATGACCAGTAAAAATGTCCCTCGAAGTTCAATTTCCCGTTTCTCCTTCCGAAAGCGAAAGCACGCTTTTTCAAACTTATATATTTCGAGAGCACACAGAAGACTAGTTGGGGTCTGGGTATTTTTCTTTAAAAAAAAAACAACAACAACAACGTAAAACAGCGTTTTCAGCAGAAAGTAAAAGTACTGCGCCGAAGACTTGTCCCATGCAGGGCGGAGAGATCCGTTAACCCATAGTCACCTAATCCGATTAGACGCAACTGGGACCTCTCTGCGTGTGCGTGCGTGCGTGCGTGCGTGTGTGTGTGTGTGTATGTGTGTATGTCTTCTAGTAAGAGATAATTCGGTTGGACCCAACCGACACTGTTGTCAAGCATGGGTATTTTTAGTGCACTCCAGTCTGAAGATTTACATCTTTGTTTGTTTGTTTGTTTTTATTTCACAGTTCCTTTATTTATTTTTGGTATAACTTTATACATTTATATATAGCCTACTAGGTTTTCTCTGAGAGGATGCTGAATGATAAATGGTCTAGAATTTTTAGGTGATTTTCTTGCCCCCCAATATTTCAATTTAAATCTAACTTTGAAAAAAAAAAAAAAGCTATTAAAATTGTTGTGCAGTTTTGTTTTGTTTTCTTCATCGAACAGAATCAAATCTGCACTGATTTCACACAACGGGATCTGGCTTTGGGTTTGACCCAGCATTCTGAGTGGGTTAAGCATTCAGGTGAAAAAATGGGTCAGCAAGTGTGTTAAAGTTTTGTTGAAAAGAAAACCTCTTAACTTATCGAACATGTAGGCTTCACATTTAATTTTAGATATATAGAGATTCTATTTTTTATTTAATTCTTTAATAAATTGTAGCAGATTAAAGATAGAGCAAATATAAATTGGGAAACCTAATTCATACACAATGTATAAACTCATTATACTGTAAGTCTCCTTTTATTAATTGACTTTATGACCAATTTGTTAGTCAAACTGGGAATTGTAGTTGAGCTGCAGTCATTAACACAACCCACTGACACCAATAATATTACACACCATGATTTTGCCACCCTACCATTTCGTATTTGATGCCATGAAAACTATTCATTGAAGCCTGATTAGGTTGTTGTGTAGCATAGAATTGGGGTTTGTGAAGAAACTAACGAAACAATGTCTTGTCTTCTCTAAATAGACCAAAATAGCCACAATTTCTGCACAATGTTTGGTGAAAATGACCAAACTTCTTTTCCAGCGGCGTTGTAGTTAAAGACATAACTCAATTTCAAGCAATACTGACAAGGTACTACAAAAAATCACAAAACTTCTATATAACTGTTTGGCCTGCATGTGGGTTATTAAAGATGCAGTTGGAAAAACATCTACCCTGTGAGGAAATTGTATGCCATGGAAAAAAAAAACAGGCCCCTAGTGGCCGGTAAGCTTAAAAGGCAAATTGGGTTTGGGTGAGGTGATAAACATAAGAGGCATACAAGTTACATTTAGTACCAAGAGTACATGCTGAGTACAATTTTGAGATAACTTAAAAAAAAGGAAAAAAAACTTTGTAGAAGCATATTTTTTCTTATCTTGCTCATATTTTCAACCACCAAGAATTTTCACATGGCATGCCTTTACAGAGATCATTGTAAAAGTATGTTGTATTTATTTATTTATTTTCTTTTCATTTGGTAGGGAAAACCATCCACCTGGAGTCACTCAAAGTTATATAAAGGTTATCAAAACAAGATATGAATTTGGTCCCCTGATACCACACAATGGGGAACTATTGGGTGTTTACTGTCATACAGTTGATGTTCCTGGTTTCATTGTTATTATTTTTAGCACACCAAGCAGCGGTTTGTACTGGATGAACCAGGGTGATCTCCTTATTTGCATGTGAGATAGACAAACTGTTGACACCCAATGAGGGTTTTACATGATACACATTAGATTTTCAACCAGTGTTACAAAAATGTCTTTTTCAGAATCTTATCTCAGTTGTGGGCAAATTTCAGTTACTTATATAGGGTGACATTTTAGGCATATAACTGCATAATATGTAGGTACTTGGACTGTAAACCCTCTTAAAAATTACTTTGTGGTAGGTAATAAACTTATTCCAAAGATTGAATAAGTTTCAGTATTTGTATAATCTTGACAGTACCATTCTATTCTGCTTAGAATAAAATTCTTGTCTGAAGTGCCTGTAAAATTGCAGCAGTCATTCAGGATTCCTTATGCATTAGTATTACAATTTGTGCAAAACACAAATGTTTATTCTTACAATGCACAGTTAAAAGTTGTGCTTTTTTCCCCATTATGTGCCATTTAGACAAATGAATTATGCTAAGTTAAACTGGCAGTCCTCTAAATTGACTTATTGAACACTTGGTGAGGCCAGCGGGGGCCATTTTGCTTGTCTCAAAATGAATGATTATGATGAATGCTGATTAAGACCAGAAGCTGATTAGAGATAAGAGCTCTTTAGCGCTTACATTTTCACTTTACTGAGCCAGTGCTCAATTGTTGCTGCAGTCAAGAATACTTTGTGTGCAGCAGATGTTGGCTTGAAATTGAAATGTGGTCTCTGATCCTCTTAGATATATATTTTCCCACAGGGCGCATGCCACTAGTTGTATTGCATCACTGTTATGTGTTATGTGATTAATTGTCATGTACAAGCAACAGTCGAACATTGCTATGTGATGATCCAGCCTCTTGGTATCATGTAGTGAATGTAATATATATATATATATATATATATATATATATATATATATATATATATATATATATATATATATATATATATATATATACAGTATATATGAGAAATAGACAATTGGCTAAAAGAAACAACTAAAACAAGAATTTGAAGAATGCATTGCTTCAGAATTAGACAATATCTGAATACTACTACTATTAATGATAATGTACTAAAGTAACTGCAGTGCATAGGTGTTAGATGTTTACATTTAAAAGTCACTCAGAGTGAATGTAAAAATAATACCGAGTGATTGTGCAGCTGTTTGTTTTTTCAGCAGATGGCCAGAGCAGGAACCGCGTGCAGCTGAGAGGTTAGAGATGATCTTCTGCACCTTCCTTCCACAGCACTTTAAAAGGTACAGACAGTTATGGTCTGGTAATGCACTGTGCTGATCTAATCATCCTCTGTAAAGCTTTGTAATCCAGGGTGTTACAGCTGTCAAACAAGGTTATGATACAACCTGCCAGAGTACTCTCGTTGGGGCACCTGTGGAAAATAATCAATATCCTGGAGTACATTCTGAACCTTTTCCTTTGCCAATGAAAAACAGTCTGGGTCTTGCAAATTTGGTTATTACACTGATGTGAGGTGTCAAGCTCAGATGTAGATACCTAAAAACTCAAATTAGCTAACTTTCTCCACCACTCATTTCTCAATGCAAACTGGGCCTAGTGCCCTACAGGTTGTTGTTCTGGTATAATGATGACATGGGACAATAGTGTTGATGGTGGTAAGAGTTTGTCCTGCCTTGCCTGCTGGTGGTGGTGGTGTGAAGTGTTACTGAACGTAGTATGAAGTGCTTTGCTTGATAAAGCACTAAGCAGGTACAGACCATTTACCATGATTTCTCTGTAGATAGACTCATCACCCTTTTCATCTTTTGCTGTAAAATCCCCCGTGAGGTGTCACACAGGTGGCTAAGCACACATCCCTGAGGAGTCTCAGTGCTGACTATCAGTGTGTTATGATGTTTCATTATGAGTGTCAATGGACATTCAAAACACAGCTGCAATCATATCTACCTATCTATCTATCTATCTATCTATCTATCTATCTATCTATCTATCTATCTATCTATCTATCTATCTATCTATCTATCTATCTATCTATCTATCTATCTATCTATCTATCTATCTATCTATCTATCTATCTATCTATCTATCTATCTATCTATAGTATATGTGTGTGGGGGGGGGGGGGGTGCGTGTGTAGGGGTGTATGTGTGTATGTCAATCAAAGGGTTTGGTTGATCAGAGAGCAATTTCCTCCATTTCACACTTCTTAGTAGAGAGCCTGCACACATCTCATGAGCACAGCATAATATTTCCACAAGGTTTAGACAAGCTCTTGTGTGCCTCCTCTCTTTCAGTCATGCATTTATACCCCCTAAAACCACAAACTACCAAAAGACCCACACACACACACACACGCACCATGCTCTCCTCTATGGCATGTAGCAGCTATGTAGCACAAAGATCTCCTGTGAGTCGTCTCTGGACACAAGCATGCAACTGTTAGGTTTGTGTTTGCATGTGTGATGAAGCAAAAATGTGACCAAAATCATTTGTTTATCTAAGCGTTTCTAACACAAGCATCTCTGTCTAAAATTTGACAGGAAATGTAGCTTTTTCCTTTAAACCAAAGGCAGAATGACTGATTATGTAAGCGATATTAGACACTCTTGGCGTTATTGTTTAATCAGTGAGTTAGGCCCACACAGAGAAGCCATCTACTCCAAAGCTAAGAGTAACACTCACATTCAAGGCCAAACAAAACATCTATTGGCAGCTCTAATTCAGAAAAAATGCAATTGTCCACAAGTTGTAATTAACTAACCTCAATCAGCTGGAAAGGGTCTTTAATTAAGTCTTCTTTTGATGAATGGAAAGAAACAACTGTGCTAAATACAACCTGGTTGAAACAACTTCATTTATTGGTATCACATTCCACAAATTATCCGGAAGCTAACACAAAATATGTTTTAATAATAAATAGAACATTTAATAGAAACACAATTAGAGGACTCTACCCCAAAGTGAAACTGAGAAAAGAATTCAAGTCTTCTAGAAAAGGCACTCATGCTTGCACACTCTTAGATTTGGTCCAGTACATAAAATCATTGTAAATGAGAGACTGAGGCAAAAAAGGAACTGCAGACGGATCGTAAATGCTAATGACTGCTGGAATGTGGCTTAAAGACATTGCAAAAAGTGATGAAAGCTGTGAAAACAGTCCCAGTTTTGTCCTGGAATAATAATAATAAAAAAAATACATACATTTTTTTTTTCTTATTTAAAGTCTAGAACACAATTTTTCACTAGCTAATGTGTATCATGTTTAGAAATGTTAAATAACCACTCTACAACAAAAATAATTAGCCTAAAAGATAAAAAAGAAATGGATGCTTTCTCAATTGACAAAGTGGTAGTTTTTACTTTCTCTTACCACCATCTGCGTTTAAGGAAGTGTTGGTTTGTTTAAAGTGGATTTGGATGAGGTGCTTCCACACACTATCAGCCACTTTTAATGGATGGCTGCTTGGGAAGGGCCTAATTTAGAGGAGCAGGCAGAAGAATCATTCACTGTAAATAGTCAGCAGTAAAATTAGCATTTTTTTTATAATTTCTTTTTTAACCAGAAATGCATCAACAAAAAAGAGAGAAATGCCTCATCAGCAAATTGCACCCTTTGTCATATTTAATTGCTTTTATAGGTAGGTAGGTAGGTAGGTAGGTAGGTAGGTAGGTAGGTAGGTAGGTAGGTAGGTAGGTAGGTAGATAGATAGATAGATAGATAGATAGATAGATAGATAGATAGATAGATAGATAGATAGATAGATAGATAGATAGATAGATAGATAGTCCAAATCACATAAAAGAACAATCAGTAATAAAATTTATAGCATTTATAAACCAGTGGTTAAACTTTTCACTCTTACCGTATATGTGGTGATATCAGTGTTATTACCTAATATTGTAGTTTTATTAATCTGGGACTATTCATACATCTTGAACTTAAGCATATTTGTCTTACTGTTAAGCTGTTAAATGCTAAACTATTACAAGAGGTACTTGTAATAGAAGTACTTTTGCAATGAAAGATGTATAACACCAACATAATCAAACATAACCATAACTTTTCTCCAGACTTTATGTATGTCACAGTAGGCAAGCTGAGTCTCTCTCTGTCAGCTGTTTTGCCTGAAAACAAAAGCTAGATGTGCTGACTATACTCCTACTTAGCTCCTGACATTGTTCTGGGGAAAATCTAGATGCTACGAAGTTGAATCCGTGTCATGCATGTGGATGAAGTTCACAGGTTTTATCATCCCATCCTGGATTGCCCTGCAAAAGACACATTTGAAGTATGTTAACTATTTTTTTAGGCGAAGTCTCCCACATTCACCAGACACAAACATACACAATAAATAAATAAATAAATAAATGAGTTATCTCTCACCACAGAGCAGCTAGATATGCTCAACACCATCAGAAAACAACATGAATCATGTTTTCCCTTTTCCTTACCCTTAGAACTGTTACACAACAGCTACACACAAGAACACTATCAGGGGGTCTTTGTGTCCGTTTTCTCTCCTCTTGCCTGTTACACACTGTTCTGCAACTTTCCCTGATTCCCCGGAGATGTGATCTTATAGGCAAAGCTTCGAAAAACAAAAAAGAAACAATAAAAATGGTGCAATAAGGTCCGCCCTGCAGCAGAGATTCCTACAGGGCTGACATATTTGCAATGACATCATATTCTTTCCATGTTTCAACACCTTTAAAACAATGGGACTTACAGGACCGAAGCTGTAAATGTGACCATTGTTTCCCGAAGATGAATCCTGGAAATAGAAGTGAGTTGCCCAGACTAAAAATTAGGTATATATATCAGGAAACTTAAGGATATGAAAACAGATGTTCAGTTGATAGCATCCCGGGGGGGAAGGTATCAGAACACCAAAAGGTCAGTAAATACAGGAATGCATCTTCATGTTAAAACAACAAGTTCATGGGGTATTGCTTTGAGTGAATTATTCATGAATAAGAGCATAATCTACTTTACCAGGGCAATCAACAAGGACAGGTTTTACCTGACAAGGTGGGTCTCTATAATTGTAAGAAGGGTAAATGATCACTTCCTTGATTATTGAAACACCAATTTCCTCTGTTAGTGATATACCTCAGAATCACAGTGCAACAATATCCACTCTCTACTTCCTAAGCAACAAAATGAACCTATAGGTCCCAATAGAAGTGAATCATACTCTTTCTAGGAACAGAGTTATAGCTTCATTGAATTGACAGTGTATAGCTTCTCTGCATTGTTGTATATAGAAAACAGCAATTTGCAAGTTCAAGTCTCTATTTTTTATTTATTTAGTTATTTTACAAATTAGTACTAATATACAGTATATTGTTATATATTCTGGAGTATAACCTTAGTTATCTACAGTCATACCTCTTGAATTTTCCACATTTTTGTTTTTTGTAAATTATGGGACATTTTAATGTGATATACCATCACCACATAGCACGTAATTGCAAAGTCTAAGAATGTTCTTTGTGTTGTCTCTGTTTTGCCCTGTGATGAACTGGTGACCTTTCCAGGTTGTACCTCACCTCTCGCCCAATTAGCTTTCTTTATAGACAGTGGATCGATGGCTTTTTCTTCCATATCATAATTATGCATTACTTTCAGTTAATGCTAGTTAAAAACAATGTTGTTGTACCTGTAATGTGAGACAATCTGAACAATGTTTGAGGGGTATGAATATATTTACTTGACATTATATCCATTTTTTATGTAATGCAGCTCAATTTGCTGAATTACATTAACTCATTCAAGAAGTTTCTTTAATAACATTTTTGTATTTGTATGTTTTATACGATAAAAGCATTTTGCAAACAGAGTGGCTTTCTGGGCAGATTCCAAAGAATTGAATTTGTTATTGTCAAGACACTGCCAGACTATTTCTCTGGGGGTCATCTTGAACATGTCTGTTTTAAGACCTGACAACATTCCTTCTGTGTTGTGTCACATGGGTGGAGAGACCGCTGTTATTAAGTTATCGGTCGTTCTATCTGCCCTTCAGTCGCCTCGAATTGATCACAGCTGCAGCCCTGCAAGAGGCAGTGTTCGGTGCATGTGTGTAAGAACGGAGGATGCTTTCAGAAGAAAACAGAGTCTCGGTTTGCCACATGAGAACACGTCTTCAGAATATGCTTTTGCTTTGAGCGTCTTGCATGACAACCCAAAGGTGAACAAAACACAAGCCTCTGAACTGAGCTGGAAATTGTGCTCTGATGCTAATCTCTTCCTCTTCTTCGTTTGCTCAGGAAGAATGAATACCCAAGATAAAAGGCCAGTAATGGTGAGACTGTAAGCTGATAGTTTCCATGGATGATAAATGAACTTAGGCTAATCCAGGCAAAAGAAAATGAGGAATAAAACACAGGCTGTGAGGCAGTTGTGTACCTCTGTTCATGCTCAGAAAAAGCAATCTCATTAGCCCTGACATTAGCTGCTTCACCTTTACATCAACATTTAGACAGAATGAGTATTTCTAACAATTAATGGGACGAGTTGGAGTACTCATGGGTTCTTTTAATAATTCACCACAATGACTCCCTTCCTTTCTTCTGTTGCTTCTTTTAGTCTTCCATAGGCATTTTTTTGACCACAAACTTCCTCCTGGGGTAGAAGTTGGAAACTTGAATCATGCCGTTCTGCTTGTTGCTGTCGGGCAGAGACACCAGCACATTAAGGCAACACCAAGGATTTTTGCAACAGTGAATATCACAATCTCACAACATCATTTGAGGCAGAGAGGAACTGGCTCAGCTCATAAACTGTCTGTGCTTCTTAGCCAACTGACACTGACTGTCACAAATGGTGGACCAAGCTGAACCGAAAGCAGTGTGTGTTTTCTGCACTGTCAACACTGCACAGAAAAAAACATACTGGCATCACTCTCTCAGCATTTTTAAGTCAATGTGATGCATACATTTTTTTGTCATCCTGCGTTTATTTCAGCATAAATGTCATCAATCCACACGCAATTCCACGTAAAAGCAAAGCAAATTCACATTTTATATGTATTTGGATATGGTGTGGTAAAATTTAAACGATCTGATGCATCATGTGAAATCATTTGTGATAAGAACCTTGGCATTACAGCCTTGATCTGTAGTGCCATCCAAGAGCACTACAGACCAGGGCTTCTCATTTCATCTTATTGCTGAAATGAAGAGATTCAATGTGAGAAGTTTAAATGTACTCATCAGGATCATGCATGTCATATTAACTTGGTATTTTCTTGCCAGAATAAACTTCAGTGATTTTTAACTGGAAATGTAAGTTTGTGTCTTAACCTAATGCTAATGCAGACAATTAAGCTTTGAGCAAGCTTCTGGAATAATTCTACCTGGATATTTGTTGTTCTCATCAGAGATTTTAGGATTCATTAAAATTATCATTGTTATTTTTTCTTTGGCATTAACTCAACTTTTAACAACAATCTCTGTCATTCAACCGTGTTTGATTTGGTGGAAGTTGAAGAAATTCGAGAAAGTCCTCCTTCAGTATCTCATCTACTTTGCATCCAATTCAATTCTGGACTAGAGACAATTTCCAAAGAACTTATACTCAAGTTTTAAAATCCATTTAAGTTGTTTGCTGCTTTAAATGCCATAAATTATGATGCTACATTTTAATTAAGCCATAATGGAGAATTGTGTATAAATCAATGTAATAAAAGTGGTTTCAAATTATTTAAGGTTTAAGTATGTAACATAAACATGCAAGTGTAAAAGAAGAACCTACATTAGTGGCATCAGGCTGTGGAGGAAGGTCTCAGTGTGGTCCTCTGCTTTGTCCCCCTCTAGTTGAGCCAAGTAGGTGTAGAGATGGGAGAAGGTATCGAATGGGATCCTCGAAGGGCCACCCTCCTCATCAGTTGTCAGGATCTCACAGGCGTACTTCATAGAGCTTATAAGAGTCTGGAAAACGCCAACGACGGAAGCACAGACAAAGGAGTTCCATGCAAAATAAGAAAAAAAAAAAAAAATTGGCAAGAAAATTAATATGCATTCAGTTTTGAAAAGCAATTACATGCCACATGTTATGTGTATAAAGAAATAAATAAGAGCCCAATGATATTAAATAAATAAATAAACGAGTGTAGGTCGAGACTGCCCTCATGTGGTTTAAGTGTTCAACCGACTTGATCGCATCTTTTCCAAAACTGCACAGTACTTTCCTAATTCCTGGTTGTTGTTGTTTTTTCTTCTTTTGCAGACACAAAGGCATCTATATGCTGAAATAAATTCTCTTTCATCTGCCTCCAGTGCTGTTTCTCCTTGGTCCAAAAACGATTGGCTTCACTGGAGAAAATTGATTCATGTTAAAGAAAAAGGCTTATGGAATCCTTCTGTCTGCAGCCTGCGAAGCCAAAAAAAGAGAGCCTGGACCAAAGATCTCCGAGTCTGGTTTGTTCCACTAGATGCTCAGACGAGGAGATGAAGAAACACAACTCCTGAGGTTCTCCTCTTGTGCTTAGCCTTCAGATTAAGTAGTAAGAAGCAGTATTAGAAATTAGATTTTGCCTTGTGTTAGACCTCACCCCTCCAAGAGCACTACAGCCCAGGGCAAAAAACTCCATCCAGTTGATTTTCGAATCAAAGCTGCCCAACGATAGCAGAGCCTCCAGTTGTTCCATGGGAAGACATAGAGCCTTCCATTTCAGCTGCACATCCTCTTTGCTGCAAGTTTCATTTGGAGACAACTGTGACAGGGTGGGAAAAGAAGAGAGATGCAAATACGTAGGTGAAAACTATGAGTTTACGTGCATCCTTATTGTAATATCCCAAACAATAATACAACACTGCTTTTAGTAGACATGTCTAGTTGAAAAGTTAGCATAAGTAAAATCTCAACATAGACGGAAAGAGGGATTTTCATTAAAGTTAACTACAAAGAAGGTAAAAATAATTTAACAATGATATATAACAACAACAGTTTTGAGCAAACTCTTCCTACCTGCTTATGGAGGATCTTCAGTAGACCTGGAGTCAGTCCAGTGTCAGTCTTCTGAGTGGCAACATTCATCTCCAGCCTCTCCTTTACTGGAAGACACTCCCCTTTGGCCAGTGCATTGAAGTATCTGGGATGTAGTTTTGGCATGTAATAACCACACATTATATTGATATAGAGTGTAGCAGTGTAAAAATGAGCATGTGCACCTCAACCAGCTTAATAATATTTTATATTATTGAGCTGGATGAGTAGAGGAGTTGTACTCATGTATTGTTCATGGCACCTGTTTGATCTTGATCTTATTTCAACAATATTTTGATATCAATTTACAGGCAGGGTGACTTTCAGTATCTCTCAAAGGAAGCAGAGCTTTGTTTTACCTCCGTTATTTTTTTTTGCACAAAGGAAATTTGTAACATGTTGCTCGATTTTAGGTTTTTATAAAAGCTCTGTAGGTTAACACAATAGTAGACAGGACAATCCTAGGGGGAGAGAAACAAACATCCTGTATGTTTCGAATTCAGCCGGCATGTTAAACATTTTATTTTTTTTACTTTGTTAAGAGAAGGCATTTAGTTTAACCACAGAAACTGCATGGAAGCCCCTGGGAGCTAATTACAGCCTGTCAGTAGTAAGGGAGAGAGGTGCACAGGTGAAAGATAGCTTGGAGACACTTTTTGTGAATTATTTTGACGGAATAAATAAACCACAGCAAAATCGCACACGTCTATCCACCCCCCCCCCCCAAACGATGTTGATGACATTTAACACATACGCTGAACACCACTGCAGCAAATCTTTGGGCTGTGTTCGGATAGCTGCCTTGGTGAAGCTTTTGAGGATGTCCGGTAGCTCGGGAGGGATGTTGATTTGTTGGGCGCAATAGAATGTGTCTGGAAGAGGCATGCCTACAGTGTGTACACATTGCAATACAGTCAGGTTAGCAGATAAACACAAACCAATAGAAAGCCAATTTTCTTGACTTTGTGCCCATACTCGTGGAAACATGACTAATTTTGGTAGGCACAGTAATGTCCACAATGATGCATAATAGTATCAAGTAAACAGTTTAACTATAAGATAAAGCTACCCGAATCTATCCAATTAAAAGAAAAATAGTAATAGGAAAAATATTACATTTAAATGAGAAATAATATAGATTTTTGATCAGTTATTTGCTCAATTCATTTCGGCTTATCTTTTAACACTTACACGTTTTTATTATTTTCAGTTCTTTCCAGCTGATTAAAACGTTGACTAAAAATGTTAAGGTACCTACCTGGAGAATAACGGCTGTGGACAAAGACTAAAAAAAAACAACAAAAAAAAAGAAGAATTTTTTTAATTAAAGGCGAGCCGAGAGGTTAAAATGCAGCTGTTTGGAACACACAGTATTGTAATATGTTTGTCGCCTAGCAACGGAGTTCTTCTTCTTGAGAGGTAAAGAGTAAGGAATGTTGTCATATCGCCCTCTGTCGTCCTTCTGCCTGTGTAAAAATCGTGTCTGATTAATACGTCGCACTTCTACGGTAATGAGTGAGTGTCATACTTAAAGACAAAATATGGTTCATTATTTCCACGATTAAACACACAGTAAATCTAAACTAAAAAGATCACCAAGAAATATTAAATGCAATTTTGAAAAATCTATGTCAGTTATTACAATTCAGGGTAATCATGTAATTTATTGACCAATAGTGTAATTTGAGCTCAAAATCCATATTTGAGATCTACAATTTTAATCTTTTCAGGTGTGTTGGAAACTGCATTAAATCCAAACTATTATGCCCTATGCAATTAATGTATCCCTCGTAATCAAAAGGAAAGCCATCTGCAAATTATCTTAGAAAAAAATCTGGAGAAACTCATCTGTGGCAGCCGGAAATTCAACAGGCAAAAGATTTTATTATTAAACAGCATCTCAAAAATACAGATCTTAACAGACCGAATAGAAAACAAGAATACAACTACAATTATTTGGTAATAACCAAAGAGACACGGACAAAAAGAGACACAGTTCTTAACCCAACGCTCAACGGAAGCATGATAGCTGAGTGACAGGCATATTTACACATTCACACGATCACCAGATAGTGCAAACTTTACCTAGCACATGTATAAACCGAGCAAGCTGAATATGCTTGAGAAACTCAAAATAAACGTAACATTTTATAGGCCTATTGAGGACAAGGAGCACAGTATTTTTCCCCACAGTCTTACAATACCTTGGTGAAGACGCAAAGAGAAATTCTGTCTATGAGAAATGATCAAACAATTAGAATGCATCTCAGCAAAAACAGATTTTGTGGACAAAACATCGGAAAACCCACAAGATGTTTGTGTTCTTAATTTTTTTTTTTCTGAATGTCGTAGTTTCCTTCACTTGATACAAAAATAAAATGGCATCTTCCTAAAGACACGTTGGACAGTCTGGGACCTAAACTCTACGATCAAATGTTCACTGACACTGGTAGACTCCGGCTATACTGTTCCCTTTTCCCATTACCTCTTTAAAAAAAAAAAAAAACTCCTCTTTGGACGCAACTTGAGGGAAGTTAATTGCACAGCAGCTCTGTTCTGAAAGAGTTTTTGATGCAATGGAGAGAAAACTACAGTTCATTAGAAAGCACAAAACATGTTTATCTTATACAATTAGACAAAACAAAAAATCTCAAAATAACTGAGCAATTTGTTGTTGAACCAACTGTTTTTGCCTTAGCCTTTCCCAAAGCATTGTTACACCAAAGACAAGAGTGAGAAACAAACTGTTAGAGGAAATTCTAATGGGCATAATCAGGCTTCATAGTTTCATCTCGCCATCTGACACTGTGCTGATGGGATTCATTGCCTCTTTGCTCACATCAACTATGGCATAATAACAGAATAATGATAAACAAAACAGGACAAATTATGCCAGATTGTCCACAGGATTCGTTCTTTCCAGGTTGAAATAACATTACTCAAAATAGTCTGTTACATGATAGAATCTTCTCCCTCAAACCAATGTTCCTTGTTTTTAAAGGTAACAATTTATCTTAGCAGTTTCTATGCTTTTAAGGAGGCCAAGCTGTTCTTTGCTACAAGCCACTAGTTGGTCTGTATTCTTTTCTTAATCTGTTTCTATCTTTTCCCCCTTTTATTCCCAGCGGGGGGCTTCTTCAGCTGGAGAGCTGGGGTTGTGCCAAAGGCACTGCCTGGTTGGTTCGAAACACCAAATGTCAGCCCAGCAGACTGGTTGATGCCGGGGTTGCTGAAGTTGAAGCCGGAGCTGCTGGTGCTACCAAAACCTAGGGATGCAAGAGGGTCAGACAAAAAGATGATGTAGGAGGTTTCACATAAATATTTTAGGACACTTAAAAGGTAAGACGATTTTTGATGATTGTTTTTTTACATACGGAGTTCCACCTCTGAATTTAAAACTGACAATATTAGAGATTTGGGTCTGCCCGGGGTGTGTAGACATGCATGAGAAAACATTGTCGAGAAAAAAGTTGTGAAGCTTGCTGAAACATGTTTAACTTCGAAAATACACTTCATTCTGCATCAATTACTTGGATTACTAAAGAACAGAAAATATAATAAAAAATAAATAAAAAGAAGACAGGCTGTACTTTTATTAGATACTGTCTTTATTAAAGCTTGTTTACTGGGGCATGTGTGATCCAGATTTCCATATACCTGCACTCAGACTGCCCCCTGCAGGCTTATTGGTGGAGGAGAATCCAAAAGAAGACCCTCCAGTTCCAACTCCACCAAACCCTGGCCCACCTCCAAAACCTGTGGGAGAGAACAACAAGGAAGTCAGACCGAGGTAGGTGTGCAGCCTGCACTGAGAACAAACAATGAGCAGTGTCTCAGGAGTGCACACAGACAGGCATAAGCAAGCGTAAGCAAAAAGGAAAAAAAAAAGAAACCTCAGCTGAATCATTAAGCATTATGTACATCTCAGCGGTTAATTACAGATTACAAAGCAATGTACTGCAAACTGAAGACAAAGGAGAGATGATGTGGTCAAGTTTCATAAAATACACTCCTAACAAGGCAAAACACCAACACTGTGCGCTCAAACCACCTGCTCCCAAACTCTCAAAGGGATTTGTCTTTAATTTGCAAAACATCGTTTAGTGACAGATTCCTTTCGCAGAATGACAAATTAGCGACACATTTATGCCAAACCCCTCAGTTTTTTTTAAACCGATACGCATAAACAATGCAGTTTGTCAAGTGTTCCTGTGGTGTGAACGCACATTACAGCTGAGAAGGAAGAATAAAGAGCAGAAGGGGGGAATAAGATTCTGAGCCTGCACAAGTCAGGCCTGCCTCCCCCTCTCTCTCTCTCAAGCACACACAAGAAATTTTATAGTAAAAAAACAGACAAAAGACATTTGGCATTTGGGAAATTGTAGACTACGCAACATAATGGGGATAATAGAGGGGAGTATATACAACTCATAACAGGCAGAGGTAGTACCTCCAAGTGTAGAAGAGCCCAAACTAGTGCCTACTGCTGAGGCAAAGGGGTTTCCAAAACCTGCCCCCAAAGGTGCCTGGGTGCCTAAGGTACAAAAAGACAGGATTTGTTTTATTTTTATAAACGTGCCTTTAGAGTGCAAGTTAAAAACCAAACAGCAAAATTTGCAGCCATTATACTCAATTTTATTTTCTAAAACTCCCCCATTAAGAAAATGCCGTTAACTTTTAAAATATAGCAGAAAAGCAGCAATCTGGATCTTTTTTTTTTTTTTTTAGGTCCAACCTGTTTCGACTGACTTTCACAGATTAGGCTTTTTTAACTGATAGAGCAGTGGTTCTCAAACTTTTTTCAGTGATGTACCCCCTTAAAAATATATTTTTAGTCAAGTACCCCCTGACACGGGCAAAACATTTTTGGAATAAAACAGAGGTACAGTGCTGTAAATACCCTGTAAATACTAAATATAACATTCAGTGCATGAACACACATTTATATTTTATCGAACATTTTACAAAATAATTTTTCCCAAGACTTATTATGAGGAGCCTACTGATTTTTTAAAGATATTTTGAAAAGCTTCACGTACCCCCTGCAGTACCTCCACGTACCCCCAGGGGTACGCGTACCCCCATTTGAGAACCACTGTGATAGAGGTAGCAGATTTGAAAACAACAGAGAATGAATTACAATTATTCCTTACTCTTATCTGATTTTTTTCCCCATTAAACTCGAGGTGCATCAAAGCACATGGTGTTGGTTGACATTTTTATCGGTGGAAAAATTATAATCCTTAGTTTAGCTGCATTCAATAAACTGGGGAAAGAAACTGATCAAAGATGATGAAGGGAACAATATATCAATTCCATTGTTTGGCCTATTGATTGGTGTATAAATTAGTTCTGCAATGCCTGAACTAATTCATTGAATATACATATATTCAATACGTATATTGAATATGTATATTGTAATATGACAGATTTAGCTTTTTTTCCCCTTTAAAACAAAAACTATAGTAGCCATTTTTTACAGTTCATAAGTAGAAGTATGATCAATAAGAAAATTCAAGGTCTTCTACTACTCTAGATATGATTATAAACATCAATTCCACTTTTTCAAAATGCTACAGCTCCTTATAAAAGAGGAAAAAAACATAACTAGACAGATTGCTAGTTCTTTCACTCAGAAACTTGTCCTTTTTCCCTTTTTATGCAGTTGTTTCTTTCTGTACTGCCCGGTTAGCCTCCACTGCTAAAACAACCTCAGTCAAAAAGAAACAAGGACAAACGTTTCTTTGTTTAAAAACTGATTTATTGTCAATTTAAATGCAATTCCACTTACATAAACACAAACATTTAGGAACAGAATTGGCTATTATTTGCTAACTGCTACTGCATTTGACAAGTTTCCAAATCTTCAAGATTTCTGAGAGTGAATGAACTAGCATACGCCCCTCCTAACAAAATGCACCACACAATTATTGTATATAGTTTATAAAGGCACACCATATTATATATTAATGTATTGTTATTAACAGGCATTGGATATATAGGTTTAAACATACCATTACAAGAACTAGAGATTACGACAAAACAAAATCTGAAATTGGCATTTGTGATTTAGCTTCAGTGTAAACTGGTCAAAAAGAAAACTGTGGAAATGAATGTACAACGTTCTGTAAATTCCTGGAGATATTGACAAGTATAATTTTGATGTTTGAAGCTCTAATAAATAAAAAAAAAACCTACATGTGATTGTTTCAGGCCAAAATGTTGGCAATAAAATATAGAAACACAAAGATAAAATAGAGTAAATTTAAACATAAAAAAAAAAAAGAGGCTTAGTTTTCTGCACTCTCGTGCCAAACCTGAAGAAAAAGGAAAACTGAGAGGAGTTTGTCATTAATTAAGCAGGTCAAGAACAGAAAAAAAATTCTGATAATCAAAAAAATAAAGAACTTCACATTTTTCCCCTTTATCATAAAAAATAAAATAAAGGGGGGTCGATGGGATGACACCTGCCTTACCAATAACATTCAAAACAATAACAGCATTCAAATAGAGAGAACTGTCAGACACTCAATATAAGAAATAAGGCCAGCAAATATCCAGTTAAAAACTTCAAAGCCCAAACACCTTATGAAACGTCGGTTTTTGTTCTTTATTTTCAGTGTTATTGCGCCAACTAATGACTATGGAAGACGCCGTGTTAAATGTTAATGGAAGAATACACAAAAATGAATAGAAGATAATATTTTAGCAAGCTGGCTTCACAAATGGTTAGGTTTAATAAATAAGGAATGAAATATTCAAAGTTGTGGTTTTTTTTTGATGCAAAGTGACCATTGAGAAACAGAGTGGCTCACTCACCGCTATGACTATCAGCAACATTAATACTATTGTGTTCATTGGCTTAAAAAGAGTACCGGTAGTTATTTTTCTTACTATTATGCTCACCAGGTCAAAAAAACATAACCTTACATGGCACAATGAAACATGGCAATCTGTAAATGTGAATAAACAATGAGACCTCCCTGATCTCTCCATTTCATTTTGGCACCAATCGTAGATCACTGATAGCTGTGGACCAGCGTGAGCAGCAAATACTTTCTTCAAACAATTAAAGAAACATAAATACGATCTCACCTGACTCGGAACCAGCTGAGACCAACAAAGTGTTCAGTCTAGAAAAGTGAGAATTGTTCATAGGAGATAATCCAAAGGGAGTACTACTATGCTTTAAAAAAATACACCTGACTGCTTTCAGTGAAGTGAAAGTAATTTTAAAATGGACCAGCCCTGTTAAGCCGACAGTAGCCCTTAGGTGAAGCAGCTTTTATCAAGTAACAGTGGTATGGCCTCCTTGCGAGCAACCCTACCAAATGGATTAAACTGAGACAAAGAGCATCTTTATGACTATTGAGCAGGATTTCCAGTTTAGGCAATTAATTGGTTCGTATTCTAGTCCTGAGTCTTTTTGGCATGTTCCCCCTTCCGTCCCGAAAGATACAAGTCTAAACAATACCAGGTCAACACAATCATTGGGACACTGTCAAGTATTTAGGTAAAACAATATTTTAGAGGTAAGTGCCAGTCAGCAGCACATTTAGTGTTGCGTCTGCTGTGAAACTAAACATCTTTCAATGTTATTCGTAGCTCGCACTAAATTAAGCACATGAAAAACAGATTAAATAAATAGTTTAATAAATATGATGTGTGATTAGGATTAAAGATTTTTGTTCAGAGAAAAGAAAAATAAGAATTGAGAAAAGATGACGATATTGCTAAAATCTGTCACTGAAAAAAGGTAACCTCTCACAAATATGCAACAACTTTAAGTGTAAAAACAATCAGGAGTGCATTTAAAACTGCAAGCATCCCCTATTGGGCAGCAAGAACATACAAGGCTGCAATTATCTAGTTAATCTGTATCAATTTAGCTTTACATCAAAAGAGCAAAAAATGACTGGAAGCAAGCAACAAGGTGGCTTTTTACTCCTACCACACACAGCTTCTATTGTTGCAGGAGATGTCTGAACTGCTTTGTGTAAATAGTGAAAAAGCAATGGATTCCTCCTTGGCATGTATGATCAAATGTGGTTGGATTGTTTATACGATTTGTACTAAAATTTAAAGAGAGGCTTATTGTGATTCATAAACAGTCCAAGAGCAGCTGGAGATCTTTTTGAAAAAGAAAACAGCAAAAGTTTACACAGTCTGCGTTTCTGCCATTTGTGACCTTAGTTCAACTTTTAAAACTCAACCAACTTTAGCCTTACAAATCTACAGACTACGTTAAATTATCATACATCAGAAGCCCTGATATGCCTGTTTATGCTCATCAGATGTCACTTTTAACATCCCAGATATGACTGCACATATAAAAGATTATTGTTATTTGACTTGTAAACTATTTTTTTTTCTTAAAACAACTAAAGTAAATACTTGGGGATATCTCTGAAGACAGACAAAGAGCTGATTTGTTGGGATACTGCAAAGGATTATTAAATCAGCATTCTTAATTAGTCTGCTCATGTACCAAAACAACTGCTATATTTGTTTGAAATATTTGATTAAAAAAAACATGTAATTTAGGAACCTTTAAAGAACATTTGGGGATTATCTGTTTCCATTAAAAAGTGAGCTAAGGATTCACACTAATCTTAAGGAACCAGGATTCTCTGAACCAGGCATTTTAATATATATATTTTTAAGATTTTCCTTTTCAAAACATCAGAGCCAAGTTGTCCACTCTGCTTAAAATTTCTACTTTGAGTGTAAGAAAGCTTGTACCTCGATCAATCAGAGACCCCCCACCGCCCTCGTAAGAAAAAGCTGGACTGAAAAAAGTAACATTTTAATATATAAACAAAACATCAACAGCCCACCTAATTAAACGTAGATCTACAGCTCTGCGCAGTATTTCGATAGCTCGGTCGACATTTGTCATCTAAATATAAATCAATATAAATCACAGCAAATTTTTGATCCCAACCCCACCTCATAACATTCACACGTCAGGCTCCTTTGGATTGTTTGAATAAAAGAAGATCCCTAATGATTTAGAAACTGGAATATTTCGTTGTAGGCCTAAAAATACCAAAAAAAACCTACAGGGTCTGGTGTTCTTTGTGCACATGTATTACACTTCCTTACTTTACTTTTTGTAAGGTGCATAAAATAAGTGTCTATAAACCACAAAGTGTTTTTAAATTAGCGACAGGCTAATAAGGCAGCACAAAGGTTTCCTGTCAAAACTGTGCAGCAGATTTTTTCCCCTTTTCATTCTCCCTTTTCTTTAATAGTCACTCATATTTTAGAACCAGCTACATATGTTTTAGTCCAGTTATTTTCAAATAATTCTGCCAGCCATATTTTGAATGTTTTCCTCCCAAAATATAGTAAATATAAAAAACACACAATCATCCCGTCTACAACGCTCTAAGACTTAACAGTCTCCTTTGCCTCATTGAACATCTTAAACAAGGTGAAGATGAGGAGAACTTTCTAAAACTTGAAGGCAGTCAGACCTGGAGTTGGCTGCTGTTGCTGGGTCAACGTGGCTGCCATAGCAACAGCTGCGGCATTCGGTACACTGGAGAATGGGGCAGGTCCGGTTGTGACTTGTGGCGCGCTCTGCCATTTCCTGTTGGAGGCTCGTTTGGACTCAAAGATGTCAGTGGAGTCTTCCAGGAAGGCTCTCCGGTAAGAAAGGTACTGATGTTTCAAGATCTATTGTGGAGAATAATAATAATAGAAAAAAAATTACTTGCAGATGACAAATCCAAATGATCACATTTTCTTAAAATACACAAACATTTTTGAAAAAAATACATTATCCACAAAAATATGTTTGTTTTTTTTTACTGCTGGATCTTTTTGGAAGAAATTCACACATTACAAAAGAAGAAAAAACTGACCTTAACATTTTCATGGACAGACTGAAGCTGAGCAGCTTGTGCAACAAATGTTTGGTATAATTTCTGCATGGCCAGAGTCAGATCTGTAAATGGAAAACAGACAAAAAAATAACATTATAATCACATTTTATGTCAATTAATCAATAGGCACAGAAAGCAAAACCATTTAAAATAACAATGCTGTCCAGATTCCATTCTTGCCTTGCGGGGTGATGTGTGAGCCATTGCTCTGAGTAGTCAGGTGGTTCTCCAGTTCCTCTATCTGCTGCCGGAACTGTTGCAACTGCACCTCAAATTGGTCCACCAGGCTACGAAAATAACTGAACGGGAAAAACAACAGGTGAGAACCACTACAACAGAGGAACGAGGTTCTGCTTGTCATTTGGTAGTCAAACGCTCTAGCATTTGACAACTTCACACAATGTACTTACAATGTACAATTCATAAAGGTTGGTGATACAGAGATTAATTTGCTTACAGCCCTGCATTCTTGCACTGGATTTACTTAATAACTCACTCTGATGGAGCCGTGTTTTCATGCTGAAGTCCAGGGGGCGTCTTTTGCGTCCGCAGTGCTATGTCAGCATTTTTAAGCTCCTAACAAACAAAATAAGAACAGTCAACAGAGTGCAGACCAGTTGCATCATCACTCTGCCCTCGCCATCCACAGAGGAATATGCAACATTAACTACTGACACCCTAGAAAATTAGAATTGGGATTAGAGCATAGATGAACCTTCATTTCCATCAGATCCATTCTACAGTGAATTCTTTAAAAACAGTTAGTGAAACTTTTCATTCGTTTTTTTTTTCTCCTTTTACCTGTGCTGTCTCCAACTTCAGTTTATCAATAGCCAGACCTTGGCGCTGCAGACCGCTGGCGCAGACAGAGAGAAGTTGTTTGAGGCTTTTGATGTCATCTTGGACTTTAGAAATAGTCTTTGATGACATCCTGCTTATGTCTTCCTGAACCTGCTTCTGCTCTTTCACAAATTTTCTGTTAAAAGTAGGTAAAGAGCTGACATTTAGAAATCACTTGCAAATGACAAATCAACATTTAAACATTTTATTGATGTTCCCACATATATCAAGTACTTACTGAAAATTGTCAACATCTTGGCAAATGAACGGTGGCAAGTTCTCATCTTTTAAAGCCTTGCTGTCCCTAAGAGAAGAATTCAACTTTTTTTAATAGATGTTAATAAGGTAAACATCATCATGACAAATGGCTGTTGAGTGCCTTTTTCATATTTAAAAATGCTTTACGATCAAGTAAAAATATATTTATTTAACACAATTAGTTAAGTAGGACATACTGTGCATTGGTTCCAGATGAGGCGTCACTCTTACTCTCAGAGGAAGTGCTGAAGTCAACTCCACCCAGACCAATACTCGGGGCAGGAGCAGCTGATGCTGCTGTAGAGGTAGCCAATAGTGACCCCAAGGTAAGTCCGGTTCCTCCTCCAAGAGTCTGACCCAAACCTGGAAAACCAAATTTAGAGCAGCTTTGAAGATTTTGAAACACATTTAAGTGTGTTCTCAGTCATTATGTCGTCCAAACCAACAAAAACGTTTACAGGCTTAGGTACTCTCGGCCCACCTGAGGTTCCAGTGCTGGAGAAGAGACCAGCGCCTAGGGACGGCACCGTTGAGGCTGCCGTGGAGGTTGTCATACCACCAAGACCGAGCGTGAACCCCGTGGCTCCAGGCTGCTGTGGAGCTGTCGATGTCAGGATGGAGCCGAAACTTAAACCTGCCCCAGTAGTGGAGGAGGTGGTGGTGGTGAGCGAAAAAGGAGTTGCAGACGCAGTGGGCTTGTTGAAGGCCAAACTAAAGCCGGTGGCTGCAGATGTAGTGGCAGGGGCGCCTAAAAGACCGTTTACATAAAGAGAGGACAGAAAAAAATATCAAGTTTAAAAAGTCTCTCTGCTTAATGATAAATCAAACCTTTGTTAGTTTTATTTTTGCATACATACCTAATGTAAGACCTGTGGCGGCTGCAGAGGATGCTAAAACAATACAATTCCAATGACGGTTATTACATGATGGATAACATTCAAAACAACTTCTTGTAATTTTCTGCAATATGAAAGGAATGCTTACTTGAGGCAGGTGTGTTGAAAGAAAAACCTCCCGCAGGTTTCTGGGCAAAAAGAACACCTCCAAGACCAAGAGATGGGGTGCTACTCGTGGTAGAAGCAGGGGTGGCAGCTGCTGTTCCCAGAGGAGTCCCAAACGAAAGGCCACCGGCATTGGCCGCAGGTGCACTTTAAAAGAAAATCAGAATATTGGTCAACCATTTCCCTTGAATAATACTAAAAAAAATGATTAAAACAAAGTGTCATCTGCACAGTAATTAACAATTATGTGCTGCAAATTAAACATTCTTAGAGTAAACTTTGAAAATAGTTGTAACAAATTACAGTTGGGTAAAAAATAAAAATAAGGAACAGTCTAATGACGAGCTTTCGTTTTGTCCTCTCGTTCTTACATAGACGCATCAATTTATTTTTGCACATAAGTAGTAGCACAACCAAAAAACCTAAAACTAACACAAAAAAGAGGAGGTAACCTTTTATACCGCGCGTTTAGCTAATCTTGTGCTAATCCAGAGTCCTGGAGTATAACATACTTTGGACTTACAATAAAAAGCAACGCACGCTTTCTACAAAGTAAAAATTAAACAATGCTAACGTTAGCCACGTCGGCTATTTAAATATATGTATTACCTTGGGACGCCACCAAATGTGAATCCTCCACCCGTGTTGGTGGAGCCCAGATTCCCACCGCCAAAGTTAAAACCAGACATTTTCCTATAAAAGGTAAACAACTTGCATTAATAAGCCGTAGGATAGAGAGATCAAGCGTTAACTGTTAGCAAGCGTCAGTTAGCTCGCATGCACGCGTGAGAGCAAAATAAGCGGTTTTATCTTTGCTCAAAACATTATAAAATGAGAATGTCTTATCTTCCCAATGACTCCGGAGCTATTTCACTACTGACTACTGATGTTTTACTCCATACGGTATTATTCTTACACTCAAAAAAGCTATAAATATAGTACTTTCCGCATGGTACTACTTTTTCTATTGCCCGCCTGGTATTCCCCGAATGCAAGTGCATTTTGGGTAATTTTTTTGTTTCGGAAACTACATTGCCCATCGTTCCCACTTTACTTCCGGTTAAAGACTGTACATGCGTAGAATGCCACCGTTGGTGCAGTCATGACAAAATCTTATTCCGACATAGCTTTCCAAATAAAAGTTGTAGTTTTTAATTTGACTTTTCATGACGTTAAAATTATTTATCAAGACAGCACATTGAAGCAATTCACTAATAGATAGGTTTGGTGGAATTAAACGAAATTATATACATAGTTTGCGGGCATTGTTTCAGCTGTCAAACAGCTGTTTAATGTTGCCCATTGAGTTGTGAAAATCTTAGTAATTAGTTGATTATTATTATTATTATTATTATTATTATTATTATTATTATTATTATTATTATTATTATTATTGTTATGCATCTAAAGTAATATGAGGTAGCTAGCAGGACAAAAAGTATTGATAAGAAGACAACTATTGAAGAAACAAGTAAACAAATAAATACCTAAAATAGTTTTTATAATTTTACACAAAAATGTAAAATTGTAATCTAGTAGACTGTTTTTGCCACTGAGATACTATCAACATAATGATAATATCTCAATGTAATATGATCTCATTATATTGAATCGGTATCTCATCATCATGATGACACAACTATTATAGTGAGATAACTTTTTCATTTTTTTATTTTTTTATTTTTTATTAGAGTGGCGGAAACGGGCTCCCATAAGCAGGAAATAATATTCCATTTAATGTTTTTTTTTTTTTTTTTTTGGAAATGAAAAACCTTGCAGGGATTACAATAGTGTTCACTTTAATAGCAGTGTTACTTCTCGAAGCAACTAAACAACGCACCATTTCTTTTGACAACCGCCGATAAAATAAAAAAATAAAAATAAATAAATAAAAAATCAAGAAGAAGAAATCTTCCCTTGGAGCCCACCTCTCCAGCCCCTAAGCGCGTTCTCTGCAGAAATGCTCCGTGCCCTTATTTTGAAATCTTCATATCCTATGTCTTGGCGTTGCGGTGAGGGACTTTACGCGGATGGAGGACCGAAATAATTGACAATAAACTCATATCGGGTACCACCGAAAAAGTAAAGGGACTAATTCCACCGTTAAGGCTATCAACAATCAATGATAGCGTTATCTCAAGAGGGCATCGTGTGAACCCTTGCAGCCGCTGACAGTCTTCTGCACTCGGAGAAATGGAACATATCCGAACGCCTAAGGTAGCTAACATTTTTTGCTATTTGCAGTTGGATGGGGTACAGTCAGCAATCGGGCCCTGTCCTTCTGGTTTGTTTGCAGAGCTTGAATGTCGCCACATTCAGCCTTATGCAGATGTTGAATTGAATGTGTTTGTATTGAGCTTCTTGGTGTGACGCCGAGCAGGTGTCGCTCAGCAGCTCCAGGTGGGAGACGTGACGAGCATCAATTAGCTGTTTTTTTCTTTCTTTCTTTCCGTAGAACAGATAGCATGACACCCAGATTGTAAAATAAGGAGCTACCACCTTTATTATTGATTTGGGTAGTGATCCACGGGGCATCTATTGCGATAGAAACCCCAAAGATGGATGAAGTTCCATAGAGACAGACTGGCAGGCTGATGGGCCTTTTTGCAAAGCAGCTTGTCGTATGTCGGAGCTGTAGATCTTTAGCTCTTCTATAACCTTAACAGATTTATGTTTATTATAATAATGTCCTGGCAAATAATACTTTTTTTTCTGGAAATTACGACAAATAAATAGCCCACAGAAGCTATAGTCCAGAGATAATCAGGGAGTTTAGTTTAGCTTTGCCAGGCATTTGGAGCTGAAAAGATGTTGACAATATGGCAGGTGTTGTTATATTTCAGTTTTAAGTCATTTCTGGCCAGACAAAAAACACAATAACTGTTTTTTCTGGTAAGTGACCCAGATTTCTTTGTAACAGCGGAAAAGGTAAGTGAAACCCATGCAGATTAAATCCGATATTGAATACTTTCAAGTGAGAAAAGGTGGCTTTTACTAGAGATGCACCGATCAGGTTTTTACTGGCTTATACCAATTTCTGATCATCTTTGAGGTGCAACCTGCTGCTACAGATTACGACCAATTCCCTTTTTTTGTAAAAGTTTAATAGCTGTAACATGTACAAGAGATGGAAAAAATGCTCAGTGTTTTTTGTTAAAGGTAATAGCTTTGGATGATGCAGAAAATGAAGGAATTACAATATTCCTCAGCCTACGGATTAAAACATTTCCCTAACACATATTAAACATCTTTTTAGTTAAGAATTAGGTTGCCTAATTGCCCCTTGTTTTGATTAAACCTTTGGTACACAAAGTGCATCAGAACTCATGCAATTAATTAGAATATTTCTAGAAAGAAAAAGGTGCAAACTCTTAGTATTAATTCGCTTAAAATCTAATAAATAGATAAACTGGATCCCCATTCAGAGTCAGTCGAGGGAAATTTGAAAAAAAATTTCCAATTTCTGTCTGATAATTTATTATCTATTATTACCCAGCTTTATGATGTGAGCTAAAGAAGATTGCTTTTGAGTTTAGTTAGGGTGTGGATTTTGGATATTTCATCATACAAGTCATGGTTTTACTTTTTTCCCTCTTAACTTGAAGACAGTTGAATACACAAAACATTGGGGAAAAAAAAGAACACTGGGATTAAGAGGGTGTGATTACCTGCAGACAAGGTGTGTCCTAACTCTTTGTTAATCTAGAAAACCTGGTATCTAAATTCAATACTGAGAAATTGTTGAGAATCTTTTGTGTAAAGTCAGTATCATATATTTCCAGTTGAAGTATTAACAAAGGATTGTGTTCGTGAGTGATTATTTTCCAAAAGAAGGCATTACATTCTCCACCTCTCTTTTTTTTTTATTACTAACTTCTACCTTCAGCTAAACACAACCCTGACTTCCTGTATCTAACGAGAGTCTTATTTATGACAAAACTCTGACCCTCAGGTTGCTTGGAGACGGACAGGCTCTGTTACAACATCGTATCAGAGTGCAGCAGCATAACAGCAGGAAGGAAGAGGAAGTCTGAGTCAACACTGGCAGAGTTAATGTGGTGTATCGCAGTTTTGGATATTTAGCGGCAATGGCAAGAAAGGAAGACTCGCATTCAGTGCCTGGCAAAAAATCTCAATGCCCCTTCAGCATTTTCGCTTTTTGTCATCTAACAACAGCAAACCTTAGTTCACCCGAGCAAGATAACGTTGTATTCTCTTCAAAAAAACAAACTGATTTTAGGTATTTTTATACTTTACATTTATGTATTAAGAGATAAGGTACATGCTTTTTTTTTTACTTTTGATTGGATAGGAGAGTTTCCTATCAGAAAAAAAGTAAACCTGTGATATTCCTACAAAATTAGTTGGTTAATGGTTAAAATTTTGTCCTTTACTTTTAAGTCACTGTTGACTGTATTATAAAAGATCTGGCAGCCAAAAGCAACGCAAGGTGGTCACTATTATATAATAGACTTGCTTCAATCAGCACCAAGGGCTACCCACCTTATTTTCAGTTTTCTCGGGTGTTCATAATTCATCTCTTTGTCTTAATGTGGCTGATGTACAGCCAAAGAAGCAGACTTTCCTGCTAAGGGCTCACAGATTAGTTCCTCACACACTTGTGTGTTTGCAGGTGGAGCAGGTGCGGCTGGTGGATCGCTTCAGCAACAAATCCACAAATGGCACACTGTACCTCACCGCTACGCATCTCATTTTTGTGGAAAGCGGCTCTAACAACACAGCCTCTGCTGGCCAGGAGATCTGGGTGAGTAGGTTGAGCGGCGAGGCGTCTGCTTGTCTTTTATATGTTCACAAGTTTGGATCTGACTGGTTAGGATTCAATAGAGGAAATTGTGTGAAACACGGCAAATGAAGCAATTCGATTCAGAACGAACTTAAATGTTGTCGTAACTCAAATTACTCAAGTATTCTCAAAGGGTCTTTGTGGATGGTGATGCAGTGGGTATGAATGATTTCTGGTGACTGAAGATTGTTGCTTTCGTAACTGTCATGCATCACGGTCATAACATGTTCAGATCTTAAAATCTGGGCAGCAGAGAGTATTTCATAGTATGTCCTGGATGACACCATCTACTAATCCACCTCATTTGCTTTTGCCAGCACTCTTTAAATCTCCGTCTGGCTGTATGGTTAAAAAGCTGAGCAGAGACGTTGAAGTTGTTGATATGATCTTTGCTCATGATGCCTCATTCAAAAGCTGAACGTGAAACTCGCACAGCTTTTGTGTCTATTATAAAAGTTGGTGCATAACTGTGGAGACAAAAGGAAGGAATATGTGACAGAACCTCAACACTTCTCGTCTACCTCCATACAACCTCCCTGTCATCAAACATGGTGGTGGAGGCATCATCCTGTGTGAATCACGATACTGCCACCGGTGTTCAGGAGGTCTACTGTTTTTAAACTAAGATAACGGGATTTGACTGAGCCAATAAGGATCCAAATGGTGCAGAGACAGTTTTAATGAGAAACTGCACAAATCATTTCTCATAATGTAAAGGTAAAAGTAATAACCTGGTCCCAATTGTTCTATATTCTTAGAAATATTTCAATCACTTTGACACAAATACCTTATTTTAAGATTTCACTGCAGCTGCACCTTTGCAGACAAGAAGGCCTTGCAGACGACTGCAACGGTCGTTAAAGTTTCTCTACCATCTGAGTTTTATACTCTGCCAGTCTTTCCATATGTTGTTGTTCTATACCCTGTATGCGCTCTCTGTCTGTGCTCTGTTTACACAAGGCAAAAAAAAAAAAATCAAATCTTTTCTTTTTTTACATTAGTTGCATCCTAATGGTTCCACTGTTTGTGGTGACGCTCCTTGCATGTGAAATAAAGGTGATTTAGAGCTGCATCAGTGTGTTCTGACACACAACGTGCCAGCTTCATAAAGTTGGATTTGCTGGTTAGCGTTTGTGTGCCAATTCAAAGCTGCATAAATCCAAAAAGTATCAGCTGTGGCTCAGCTTTAATCCTCAGTTTTTCCTCTGCCTATTGAATGTAACACAGATACACAGCAAATTCGCAGCTTGAGAGGCGTAGTGTAAGACGAGCCAAGATTTAAAAAAAATAATAATAATAATGAAGTCATTAATGAGATAAGGCCTGTTTCTTATTATAAACCTTAGCCGACTAATTAACTACCCTTATTTCGTTGTGGCAGTGGAAAATTGGCAGGTGGGAAAACTGCACTGTAGCTTTGTAATTGTAACTCCTTTTAGCTAAATTGCACATCAAACAATAGAACAATCGAGTTCTAAGCAAACGCTTCAGTTGCAATCCAAGTCCATAAATGACTATTTTACTGAAACAGTAAAATGAAGGAGCCTCAGTGTCCTACTGCTTTTATTTCTCATTAACAGAGACTTTACAAAGCAAGTCTGCAGACTGAGGAAGTACAGTTTGCGTGTCAGCTGTAGAGTTGTTTAAGAAAGAGTGAAAAAGGAGGCACAGCTATTTCATAATAACACTCAATAAACAGTAGCAGGTTTTCCATTCAGGCTTTTCTGCGTACTGGTGGAGTTGTGTGTGTTTTCATTCGTGATCTGAAAGACGATCGCAGATGACTGATAGGATTTTTTCTTTTCTTTTTTTAAAATAATTTACTGTTTTTGTGTTGCCGTGGCAGAGCACAAGCAGTGTGAGGGGATAAAGAAGGACGTGAAACACTTTAGGAAGGAAATCATCGGATCTCTAATGAGGCCAGAGTTAAAACAGAATCCATTTCAGCAGTTCATCCTTTTGCAATTACATTTTAATGCACAATTTACTCAGTGTGCAGTGATGATTTTTCAATCTTTAACAATTTTATAAATGTATCACTAGGTTTATGTAAATGCTCTCCACTAATATAGCCTCTAGTTTGCAGTATGATGTAAGAGCTTGGCCTTGAACTGCATTGTGGGAAGGGTTTTGTGGTTTAAAATGCTCTGTGCAGCAAAATCCAAAATCTCTCCTCATTCTGGCCCCATTTCCTGCTCATTGTGCTGAGAGATGGAAGCAGTTGTTTTTTTTGTTGTTATTTTACAAATTTAACCATGTCCGTGTCCTTACGTGTCTGCTGCTTCCTGTGTGTGTGTCTTTAGACATGACATGTGCATGACACTGCATGTGTGAGTGGTGTGGGAAGTCATTTTGTGATCAGTCTGCAGGGTCCAGGGAGAGATTTTATCAGAGTTTAACAGGAACCTCATAATATTAAACAGCATGTGAGAGAATGTCTTAACAGCTGGTGCTGTCAACATTAAGGCTGCACAAGTGTGTGTGTGTCTGTGTTTCTGTTCATCTCAGTGTCCTCTATTTATCATTACCCAATGCAGATGAGTCTATGTTTTAATTATTTCATATGAGGGTGGGGAACAAACTACACCGAGGAATATAATCTGCTGAGTATTCAGAGTTTATGAATGCCTGCTTGTGTTGAGCGCATTTCAGAACAATTTCAGACGTGTTCTTGAGGGTATACCCAACATCCTGCATAGGGAGGATCCTTTGGGTTTTTCTGACGTCTGCTGAAAATAATCAAATGTCGTCCCCTCCCTTTTTCTCCACAGATTTTGCACCACCATATAGCCTCAGTGGAGAAGCAAAGCCTGACCACCTCGGGCTGCCCGCTGGTCATCCAGTGCCGGAACTTCAGGGTGGTTCATTTTGTGGTACAGAGGGAAAGAGACTGCCATGACATCTATAGTTCACTGCTGCGTCTACTGCGGCCAGGTGATTTTCACCGTCCAGTCTCCTGATTTTTACATTTTTTATTTATTTATTTATTTTTTTTGTGCTTGTAAAGGTCTCGCTGATTTTTACTGTGGAAATGTATTTTAATATCAAAGATAACCTGAATACATTCGAAAAGCAGTTTCACAATTACGATTTTCTGTATTCAAAGGGGAAAGGGCAACCTAAGCCTGCCTGGGTCTATGTGAAAATATAATTGCGCCAACTGTTAAATCCTTAATTATCTCTGATTAGCCACTTGTTTTGGTCTAGTTTGACTTGCTCTCTAGCGAAAGATCCTGAAGGAGAATATGCTCCTTCAGGATCATATTCATGTATGCAATCTTGCTTGCATAAATGAAGCAAGATTAAACTTGTTTCATTTATGCAACAAGACAATGATCCAAAGGACACCAGCAAATTTGTCTCTCAGTGGTTAAATAAAAGCAAAATAAAGTTTTGAGTGAGTTAGAAAGTTTCTGGAATTACTTCTGGTTACGATGTTGTGGCTTGACCTTAAAAAGCATGGCATTATGCTTGACAATCTTCCAATTAAGAACTCTGCAAAAGAGGAGCTGGCTAAGATTCCTCAACAAGGATGGAAAAGACTCTTTGCCTGTGAAAACAATTGCAGCTGTTGCTGTCAAAGATATCACAAGCAGTTATTTGGTTTCGGTGGCAATCGGGTTGAATTTTAGAGAAAAAAAAAAAACTTTCTAAAGAGAGAAGAAAAACATAAGAAATCCTGTTTTGCATGCTAGCACTTTTTCGCAGTAATGGAAGTCGTAGGATTGTAATTTTCAAAATGATTTAAGCATTAAAGTTTTTTTTTTTTTTTTTTGGGAGAAGAGTAAATATCTACCCTGGTAATCTGATGTTCCTGAATCTTGCAGTGGAAATGATCGGTGTGAGAAAATAATCCCGGAAAACCTCCTTGAAAAGGTTTCTGTGGACAAAGTACGCTCAAACTGTGCATACTGACTGGCATTTTGACATGTATTTTCTATATTTCTCAGTACATTACGAGGAACTCTACGCATTCTCCTACAACCCCAAGCAAAACGATCAGCAGAGAGAGGAGGGCTGGCAGCTCATCGACCTGGGGGCGGAGTTTGAGAGGATGGGCGTGCCAAATGACCAATGGCAGCACACTGACGTCAACAGAGACTACAAGGTAGACCATTAACTAAAGTAATAAAAATCTTTGATAAAGTGTCTCACAGAAGTTGTTTAGATAGCTTGACACATTTACCCATCATTGTTGCATCTTGTATTTGCTGACGCCTTGGGTGCCTTCTACCGTGGTAAAACGATTATCTATGGAAGGTCAGCTTAGGATTGGATAGCCTTGAAGCCTGAAAGACGCAGCTGGCAAACATGTTGCGTGATTGTGTTTGGTTGGATGTGTGAAAAAGTTCAGGGCGCAGTATTATGGAGGACTATAGCAAATTGAAAGTTAAAAATTCAACCACATAGAGTTCAACACTGTTTGAACCTTTGTACCATCATAAACTCAACCTTCCTCAAGGAAACAGAAGCATCAGCACTCGGACCGCGTTTACTCTAATGTAATTTCCAACTTCCCGAATACCAACTCTGCATTATAGTTGCAGTTGACGTTGTTGTTTCATGTTAGACATAATGTGTTAGTGAAGTATTCTTTTATTATTATAGGAACATATTTTTTCAAAGGTTGTCGGCTATATTTGTGGTGCAGCCTTTTGAATTTGTAACGCAGCAGAAAAATGAACAATTGTTGCACATTTGGAAAGATTGTACCTGGGTTGTCCACTAGAGGGGGATACAACTTCACTCTTAGTTTTGCTTTTGATCTCCAGCAGTAATGTGGCAAACGTCTGTTCAGGATGCAGAAGAGAACATCGATCACCCTACGTTTTCTCGTATTTAAACAAAACAACTTGTTAAACTGGAAAAGTTTGAAATTTCTCTCCGTTTCGTTAATATCCATGCATTTTTCTGTTGGTTTTCTAGGTGTGTGAGACATATCCACGCGACCTGTACGTTCCCATCACAGCCAGTAAGCCTATCATCGTTGGCAGCTCCAAGTTCCGAAGCAAAGGACGCTTTCCTGTGCTCACATACTTTTACCAAGAGAAAAAGGTACTTTCTGTTGGAGCATAGTTCTGCTTTTCAGAGCTTTTTAGTTGATTATGTTGTTTTATATTTGAGATAGTTTGTCAAATATAATATGTACCATATGTGTCAATGTTATAAAGTCTAGTTTTAAATATGCAATGCCTGTACAGTGGGGAAAAAAAGAGAAGAACAAGAAAACCAAAAGCCTAGATCACAGTCAGATTGCAGTACTTGCATCAATGTGCAAGCCACGTTTCATGCAAATCCACTCAGAATTTAGCTGAGGATTCTTTGTCTGTTTTTAATGAAAGTGCATTAAAGAAATTGTCCTTTTTAAGTGCATTTTCTGTCGATTAAAAAATGTCCTTTCAAATTAGCTCAATATTACAAAAATATATCTAGTAACCTTTCATGACCTCTAAGTGGAAATTCAGACAGAAACCTTCTGTGGCATACTGATTGACAAGCTTGCCTCTGAGTTAGCTGAATTTTCTTGCAAGGTAACAGTGGAAGGCAAGAAGCTCTGCCTGTTTCTGCCCAATTGCGGGCAGAAACAGGCTTGAAGATATGCTTGGTCTTTCATCACATCAGCTTTACAGCATGAAAAAAAATAGATTGGAATTTAAATGAAGGCTTTAAAATGTTAATCTATGATTATAAATAACAGGTAACTCATGGAGCGTAGTTGAAATGTTGTCATATTTGGCTATTTCTGTCATTTTTTTGCCCCTCTGAACTGTGTGACAGGCGGCAGTGTGTCGCTGCAGCCAGCCTCTCTCTGGGTTCAGCGCGCGTTGCCTCGAAGATGAGAGCATGCTGCAGGCCATCAGTAAGGCCAATCACAACAGTCGCTTTATTTACGTGATGGACACAAGGCCAAAGGTGAAGTCGTAACACTTTAGATATTTATGTTTTTTTATGCCGAAATGGTTTATGTGAGTTTAAAGACTAGAATTTTCCTGCAGCTGAATGCGCTGGCCAACCGCGCTGCAGGCAAAGGCTACGAGAACGAGGACAACTACTCCAACATCCGCTTTCAGTTTGTTGGGATCGAAAACATCCACGTAATGAGGGCAAGCCTGCAGAAATTACTGGAAGGTAAGAGAGCTGCTATGAACATCAAGACACCTCTTTGCTTTAATATGCTGACTGACTATCTCTCTCTCCCTCTCCCTCTTTCTCTCTCGTAGTTATTGGCACTCGGTCTCTTACCATGAGCGACTACCTAGTGGGACTGGAAAGCAGCGGCTGGCTGCGACATATCAAGGCTGTAGTAGATGCAGCTGTGTTTCTTACAAAGGTAACTATTTGCCTTTTCATGAATACTGTTTCACACAGTAAAAGCCTAATTCCTTTAATCACACTCACTCCTTAGGCAGTGACATTAGAAGGGGCCAGTGTATTAGTTCACTGCTCAGACGGATGGGACAGAACTGCCCAAGTTTGCGCCCTGGGGTCACTGCTCATGGACCCCTATTATCGCACCATCAAGGGCTTTATGGTATGAATATTGGTATCAATCTCCTCTATACAGGGGAGTTGCTGTTGTTTCAAACGTATGTTTTATAACATAAGTTATAATTTATCTTGTCAGGTGCTGATAGAGAAAGACTGGATTTCCTTTGGTCACAAGTTTGCAGACAGGTAAAGGCTAACTTAACTTCCATTATACAATATATCAGGATAATGGCTTTTATTCCATTATCCTTATATCATTATATGTGTTTACTTGAGTACATTGTCAGTCAGTCAAAGTCAGTCAAAGTTTCAATCAATCAGTCCAGTTTATTTGTACAGCTCATTTCAGTATCAAGGCAGTTCAAATTGCTTTACATCATGAAAACATAAAAACATGATGGACACGTCACACGATCGACAATTGTGAAAACCAGTAGCAGACATCGCATTTTGTCAAGTGCCATTGTTGTTGGTCATTACCAAACTCATCAATGTCTTTTATAACTTTTTGGATATTTTACAATTATTATACTGAACCACAGGTGCTGTTTTTGCTCCCTTATTTTTATTTTATTTATTTTTTACCAAAATATATCTGATCACGGCTTTCAGTTAAACAAATAATATAATATAATATAACATAATATAATATAATACTTTTTAAAAAATTACTTTTACTTTTTTTACAGATGATTTTGAAAAGTCTTCTGTGCAATCTGTTTAGTAACACAGAACAGATCACACAGCCAATTGAGTGTGCAGTAATGGTTGCTAAGTTGACTTTTCAACTGTAACCCTTTTTCATTTAACTCACCGTAATACGGATTATATATTGTACAAATCTTTGCTCTCTGTCACCCTTTTACGCATGTCAGAAACTGCTTGTCTGCAGCAACAACATTCAAATTGTCTGTTGAAATGAAGCATTCTAAGATTTGTAGAAACAGATTCCAAGTGACTAAAATTAGTCACTTAGATAGGCTTATTAAATGAGAATAAAGGAGATGTGGCAAAAAACTGGTGCAATCTTCTTTTTAATGGAGAAAGGTAAACATGAAGACAAAACAGAAACAGGTGCCCAGGGTTGGTTATTTTTTGACCATCAATTTAATTCTGTATTTTAAGGTGTGACCAGCTCAATGGGGATCCAAAGGAAGTGTCTCCTATCTTCACTCAGTTTCTTGAGTGTGTTTATCAGCTGACTGAGCAGTTCCCGCAAGTATGAGCGAATCTGCTGACAGCATAACGGATTTGCATTACCTACTTTCAATGTGCTTGATTGTCTTTCATCTAATAATGGCACTCTCATTAGGCTTTTGAGTACAGCGAGTGGTTCCTGCTGCAGATCCATGAGCATGTGCACTCTTGTCAGTATGGAAACTTCCTAGGGAACAATCAGAGGCAGAGAGAGGAGTTGCAGTAAGTGTAAACATCTCTACTTGTATTTTGTCGACAGTATTTGTACCATTTTGAGACACTTTGAACAGACTGTTTGAAAAAAACAAACCCCTGTTTTTGCCTTGTCAGATTTATCAAAGCTAATATGTTCCAAAAGTTTAAGGACAGTAAATTAAGAGCTTCACAGACAAACTGCATGTCTGCATTTTCTTTTGCATTGTTTTGTTTAAACTCTATACAATGTATGTAAAGGTTTTACTGAAACCGGTAGTAAAATTGCATCTTAAGTCAGATGTTTTGGATTAACTGGTGTGTAAACGACTGCTGCTATTAACCATCACTCTGTGTCTTAGACTTAGAGAGCGAACTCACTCACTCTGGGCCTATCTGATGAGTGAAAAGCAGAACTATTTGAATCCATTCTACAAGCCTTCATACTCTGAAGCACATCCTGTGCTGGAACCCTCCACCTTGCCATACCATTTCAAGTCAGTACCAGACACCTAACTTACCAGCCTTTGCAGTATTGCACATTTACAGGTCTCCAACTTGTATTTATTTATGAATTGCCTCTGTGCTTCTTAATCCTGTGCTCCCAAGGTTCTGGAGGAACATGTACCACCAGTTCGATCGGTCCATGCATCCACGGCAGTCCATCCTCAAAACCACTCTGACTCTGAAGGAGAACAGCCGCGAAGCGGAGAGCACACTGCGAGCTCTGGAGACTGTGAGTTGAATTTCCTTGTTCTACATTTACAAATACACTGAGAAATGTTTAGCTTAAAGCAGTAGTCTGTGAACTTCTATTGATTCTGACCCCTAAAATAACACTAGAAGAGATTTGTGACCTTCCATAATTGTCAGGGCTTGGAACACATTGATAACTGCTTGTAGTTCTAATTATTATTTGAGTTTACAAGTCTTAGTAGGCTGGGCAATAAATCGATAACAATATATATCGTGATAGGCATGTTATCAGTATCAGTAGAATATACATCAAATAGAATGTCCAATAATTTCACTGAACTTCGTTCCAGAACTGCACAGCATTCTGGTGGATGTAGGCAGAGGAAAAGCTTTAGCCTCTCAACCTCTCTCAGCTCAACTAAGCAAGGCTGGTGGTATAAACTAACTCACTCAATCACTCACTGGTAACATAGCAACACACTTTTTAGTAACTTGTGCAGCAGCTAGTCCGTTTTAGGTTTTGCCATAAAGCCTCTTAACTCCTTAAAAATGGAAAACAATGGCATGGAGTGAAAGGAGAAGAAAAAGTTGTGGTGGAAAATTATTGCAAGTTAACATCTGCTATTCATGTTATATTAAATGCTTGTAAACTCTCACCACAAGAACCTGTTTGGGCTTTACACACAAGGTCAGAAGTTGTTTTGCTGCAGCTGCGTCAGAGCCAGACTGTCTCGCTCCTTGTTTTGGATCCCTTATCCTTGGCATAAAACTCGTGTTGTCTCTGCCTGGCAGAGCTTTTCACCCAGAACTGCTTTATTATCGTTTGTCCTACAAGCTCTCTGTATTGTGCACAATATATGAGTAAACTTAATTGAGTGATTTCACCTGACAGTGTTTTGGTAGTATTTTTTTTCCATAACAAAGTACAGCAGCTTCAGAGGAACTTGTGAATCAAACAGGAAGCATCACATCATCAGTTCTGCAGTATTTTAGATATTTAAAGCAAAAACAAACCCCCCCCTAAAGAAACACCTACAAAAACATGCTTAAGATCAAGGAAAGGTTACTTATGTCTTACACACAGTTTAACAAGTTCCTCCTCTCTGGGGTGAGAACACTAAACCTTAAAGTATAAAACAACTAGTAATATAAAACTACTAATTCTAACAAAAACCTAATCAATAATCAATTTATTGACTAATATGAAACACTTATTATACTAGAAAATCAGATGACATTTCAGTATTTTGATAACACCACAAATAATATCAACATCCAATATATGTACATATTTAGTTTGATGTCTGAGGAGGATTTACTTAAGGAAGCTCTGTTTTAAACCATCCTTTCTTTCCTCTACAAGTAAAGCTGTTACTGAGTCACTGAGTGCAACAAATGTCACAATGTGTGTGCTAACTCATTAACCCTGGTTTGGAGTGTAACTCCTATTTACATGGCTTACGTTGATTGTTTGAAAAAGTTTAAGGAGAATTTTTGTAGTGAAAATACAGTAAAGACATGACAAGTTTCCTCTTGTCAGCTGAGTTTTACAAAAAAATCTGTGTGTTCCTTTCTGTAAGAACAGACCACAAAACTACTTCTCTCTGTTGATCAATTATTTGGCTTCCTAAGCTGTAGTTGCATCTCACTGCAAGCATTGGCACCTCTAACCCCCCACTTCCTTTTGACATTTTTTTTCACCCTAAGTCCACAGTACATGGGTGGAGAGAAAAAAAAGTTGTTCAGACCTGTTTGATTTGCATCACTTTGAATCACTACCTCTATTCAAATGTGAACTCTAATACCCTCACAAGTTTGAGCCTTAACAGGCAGCTCTGAATTTGCTCTAATCTCCTAAGCTATCCCACTTTACACATAGGTTTGCTTTTCAGTATTTTGTATTTGTATTTTTCAGTAATGATTCATAAATTCTTAAAGATGTTTCAACTTCAGTCACTTCAGGGACTGGTTTATTGTTTACTTGCATAATTAATTTAAGATGAAATTTGAGCACAGGATTCTGTCTGCAATACTGGACTCTGATATTTTGATTTTGTACACACAGACATTAACACAGGCTTAAGTTTATTATGTTTTTTTCTTTTATACAGTTAGATAATCTCAAAAAAATTGAGGAAACTCTGTGGTTAATTTGAGCACATTTATTGAGGCCTTCTCCTATGCTTGTTCAGGTTTGAGCACACAGAAAGAGAATTTTTGGGCCACTATTCATTCGACACTATTTCCAGATCTAACCGTTCCAAAAATCATTTGACATGTAGGTACTGTCAAATTTGTGGTGACCCCAAGGCGCTAATCATAGCTGCATCTCTCATTTAATAAGCTCTGGAGATCTGTTTCTTTTTCTTTCCGCCGCCCCCGCACTATCAAGATAAATATCACGTTGGGTCGTAAACAGGAAGCCATGAATTACTTATTCAATTTCCTTGATAAAGTCTGATGAACCTAAAAACAAGTCTTATATAGAGAAGAAAAGGTTTATTCAAATTGCTTTTAAAGTTATTATTTTTTGTCAATGTTGGTGCTTGAATAAAGTCCACAGAATAATGAGATATTCCTATTAGTTTGTAAATACTATGTTACTTTAGTAAAAGTTTAACTTGCCAATGATAGGTTAGGTGTGCAGATCTTTATAGTTTAGGTATGTAAAGGTAATGTATAAGAACTTTTGTTTATTATTATTATTATTATTAGGTTTTTACTGTTTGTTTCTGTCAAAACTAAGTTTAAAATGTTCTGGAGTTTTTAAAGTATCTTAGTTTGTATTGAATTTGACTATTGATTTAAATATCATATAAGAGCAATATCACCTCAGAATCTGCTTCATTAGCCAAGTTGATGCTCATGATTAAGAAATTTGTCTTCACTTCAACTCACTATCAATGTACAAACATTTAAATATACATGTATGAACTTTAGAGAAGCTGTCTAACTTGGGTCAAACCTTTTGGGTTTCTTTCCACAAACTTCTCACAATAATTTGCAATAGTTTCTTCTGACCCATTCCTCCCAATAACTTTCTCTCTGTTGTTACTCGCACGTGCCTTGTCAGATCTATTCACAAATTCTATGTTGTATGATGCTGCCACCCCCATTCTTTGCTGCTCCTCCTCATGCAATGATGATCATTATGGCCAAGCAGTTCTGCTCTAGTTTCATCAGACCTCAAGACATGACTCCAAAAAAATGCCATAATCTGGCATTTTGTCCTTGTGTTCATCTGCAAACCATAATCTGGAATTTCATATTTCTTTTGGATTAATGGCTTCTTCCTTTCTGAGTGGCATTTCAGCCCATATTGGTACAGAAGCTGTTTTACTGTGGATATTGACCAAAATACTTTCACCTCTGGGACACGGGACCAGTCTCTGGTTGGACATTCCCATCATGTCTATACTTGCCTAGTATCATTTCAACACATGAATGCGAAACCTTCAAGCGTCTCAAGATTGCTCCGAAGGATAAACCAGACTGGTGCATCTACACAATTCTCTTCCTGATATCTTGGGCTGATTTCTTATGAGTTTCTAATCTTGTCAAACAAGAGAGCAGTGTGTTCCAGGCGTGACCTTAAAATACATAAATTTTGGTGCAATTGAATTTAAAATATTTTTTAGAAGTCTTTTTATTCAGTGTATGTGAACTTCTGGTTTCCACTGAACTCCACTGTTTGTTCTTGTTGTAAAATCAGGCACAAGGGTGAAAAATGAATCCAGCTAGGGTGAATAAAATGTACTTTTTGTCCCATACTGTTCATTCAGAGGCTCCAACAGCTTGGTGTGACCCCCATTGCGACCTCTGACCCCCCGGCACCTCCTCCAACCAGAGACCAACGCACCAACCCCCTGCCACCGCGGCCTGACTCCCTCATCCTAGGCGCACCTATCAACCACAAAGAGGTGCAGCGTCGCGAGGAGGAGGACGAACAAGACGAAGTGGGCGAGGAGGCCATGGAGAGTACAGACACAGAGCGGACAGTAGAGGGCAGCAGTGGCAGCGAGAGCAGGAAGCAGAGCTACGGAGAACTGGAAGGGACATGCAACGGTGAACTTGCCAAAGAGGAGCCAGCTGTTGTCAGTCTGGAGCTTGGCGTGGCACGAATGACCTGCTGAAGCCAAAGCAGGAGTGTTTCTGGACGGAGAGACTGGTGTGGATGAGTGAGGGGGCTTTACTGTAGGGGTGAGTGTGCGTGTGTGCGCGTCTGTGTATGTGCGTGGACAGGAAGCTGTCATTCCGTTTGTGATTACACTCTGATTACGCAATGGCTAGTGGCTGATATTGTCTCTGTACAGTTTAAATCTCAGTGGAAGGCCTCATAAATATGTCATATACTGCTCCTACCATTGAAAAGCTTCTTTCTTTTTTTTAAAGAATCTTGTAAAGCCTAATAGAGAAAAAAAAAAGAAAATAAATTCATTCAAAACCATAACGTCTTGTATCCTTTTTCAGCTATAAATGCCACATTTTAAAGACATGACCTAGATATTTTAAACAGCTGTTTATCCTGGTTAAATACATGGCGAATCAAAGTTTTTGGCTCTGGACATATTTAATTTCATTTAAAGGCAAGAGGCCAACCTAATCTGATGCTGTTGATCTGAATTTATGTTGATTTGATTGGCAGATAAATAAAAAATAAAAAATGTAGAAGATGAAAGATGGCACAACATATCAGGCACTGGAAATTTAGTTCTGCTTTCTTTATACACTGGTTTTCTCAACTCTTGACAGTCTCTTCTCCTGTCATCCTTATGTTATTGTCTGGAAGTTGCATACATTCATTGATTCATTGCAAAATATCTATGGATCTGATTCCACCGTGAATCCACTAATCCATCATCCAACATTTATTCACCTACATTAATTCTTCTGTCCTTATTATAATCCTTCATCCATTCATCAATTTGTCCTCTTCCTTCTATCCATCATCCATCCATACATCACAAACATCCATCTATCCAGCCAGCTAGCTTGCCATGTTTTTTTATAGGTTTTATGTTAATTTATAACAATATTTTGTAATATTTACAAATGAAATTATTTTTTTTCTTGTTTACTGTTTATTTACACAGAGACAATGTACAACATTTCATTAATCTTTTAAAAGGACAGATGCATGGTACCAGGTCATAGCTAAAAATGCTAATGAAAGGCTGATGAAATCAAGTACAATTTAACAGGTTATGAATTGGTGAAAAGATTGAAAACTCTGGAGGTTTACATTGGGAAAAGCTTGGAATTGACTGGAAAACATTTGTAAAAAGACACCTTAAATTCTTCTGCTTTATTTTTTATCTACACTTACTAAAACAGAATATGAAGAACAGGAAAATTTAATCTTAAAGTGACTGACTTACATTTACTTCTGATGATCAAGAGGAGCCTAGAACATTTACCCTTCCTGGGTTTAGGGATGCACTTGACCTAAATGTAAATGGTGTAAAGCTATGTTTTGGACTAGTAGTGTGATGCAGTCGTCTTCTATTAGTGTGATGTTTACTTAGGACATCCCAGTAAAGTCTGTGTATTTTGGCTTGTCTCAAAATGCCTCAATTTTGAAGGAGTTTGGTGTTAATTCCAAACTAATGTAACTTTGCTTCATATTGGAGCTCAGAAAGGATTAAATCTACTCTGGATTACAATCTACTGTTCAAATAAACAACTTCTTCAATCTTATTTTTTATTTATTTATTTTTTTTAATCAGAACTACATAATGTAAAACTTGGAGGATGCCAGAATATGCAAGGTAAAGCTAAGCTGTGTTTCTTTCAGTCAGTGTGCCTTTAAATACTTTATGGAATTTGTGCAAGCAGCATTTGCAGTGGCCTCACTCCTCACCTCTTGCTTAATTCCGCCTCCACTCGCTGTTGGAATGAACAGAGATCTGTGCTTACACACAGCAACCACACAGAGTGACATTTAGCATCAGACAATTCGGTATCTATTGGCAAATAATGCCATCGTTGTTCATTTGTAAGATCTCGGAATAAAGATAGACTGGCAGTGCACTGTGTTATGATGGGGGAAGATGTTGTTTCAGCTCTCTGTAAATGCTTCGTTCAATGAAAAACTGGTATATTCACACAGAATGACAAATATGAAAATAAAAAATAAGGCTTGCTAAAAAACAAATTAAATTTACATTTGTTTTTCTGTTGACTTTTAGCTGCCATTTCTCCTGCTCTGAGATATTGATTTCAGCTTTTCATAGAAGAATAGTATTAAATCTTTGAGATTTGTTAACAGCAATGCCTGGGGTAGGCTGACTTATTATAAAGAAATATTAATAGTTTGACATGGAGATGTTTGTAATACTTCCTGCATTATGTGCTCCTTTCCTGCTGCCTTCTTGTGCATGCTATTGTACATTAAACATTAAGATTCTTTTCCTGAGACAAGCTACTGACGGCTCACCAAAGGTTTTGAATCATTCAGATGAATGCTGCTGCACACCATACACTCCTTGATACAAGACAAGAATATTGTATAGTAAACATAAATGGATTCAATATGTTGGAAGAGATTTCTATACTGTATGCATAACACTGAGCATGCTGTTGGAATTTGTCCACTCTCCTGTCCTTGACTTCTCCTTAAAATATCTTTGCAGCTAATGTTTAACTCACTGAGGGCTAATCTAATTTTCATGAGGAATATCAAGGTGTATTTAACACTACACCCTGAGTTACTGTATTTAAACTAAATAAAAATGACTAATTTACATTTTTATCTGAATACCGGAGCACTGTGAAGATGTGTCAAATTGAATTTGGAAGTGGTTTGGTTGGGTTAAAACTTTAATAACTTTTTTTTTTAAATTGAGCAACCACTACTGCTCTGTTTATTCTCTGACCTCAATGTCCCTCATGTGTCATGGGATATGCTCAGGCTCAGGCAGTTTGCATGGACAGAAGCTGTGAACAATTCACAAGTCACAGATTCTTAATGGCATTCAGATCTGGATTTGATCTAGCTTTGATCTAAGCCATCCATTATGTTTAGGGTTGTTGGCCTGCTAGAAACTGAACCACGCTCATGTTTTTCAGACTCTCCAACAGGTTTTGTTTTAGGATTTTCCTGTTTCCTGCTCCATATGTTTTCCCATCAACTCTGAACAGCTTGCCTGTCATCCCAGCTGAGCAAAGGCTCCCCAGAGCACGCTTCTGCATCTGCCATGTGTTGTTGTGGGGATGGTGAGTTATAGCTATAATGCGCAGTGTTATTTTTCAACCCCACCTTCTTCTACTTGATTGCTGGATTCCATACATGGCTTGCAGCAACCTGCAAGATGAACTTCTGCTTACCTTTTTCTTTCAACCATATTTTTCATTTTGTCTTCCATGAAAGATGTGTGGAATGAAAAACTATTCGTTTCCTGTTAACAGAGCTAATTCCAACCTGAACTGCAGCTCTCTTCTTGTGCTGTCTTTCAGCTTAGGTGTACTTAGTACGTTTGCTCTTGTGCCATGCTGGTTCTGTTTTCCGATAATGCATTGTACAGTTCTCTGAATGTTTAAAGATAGGTTTACTGTTTTATGACCCCACCCTGCTGTAAATGTGAGCGTGACTTTATCTCTGATCTTCAAAGTGCTGCGTGTTCCTTGGTGTTTGTGTTACTTTTCAATAATGTTCATTGTTTATGAGGCCTTCACATGCTGACAAAATCATATGTTTTAATTAGGTTGCTTTTGAAGATAACTGACTTTAAAGATGATTATTCATGAGAAGTTATGAAACCCGTAACATCCTTCCAGTTGTGCAACATTTGGTGTTGGTGTATTAGATAAAATGCTAGCAAATTCCATTTAATTTCATGCTTGTAATGTCTCACTGTATGTGAAAAAAATCAAGTAGTATGAAGAGTTTTGCAAGGCACTGTACTTACTGAGTGAGGTGGCTGCAAACAAATCAGTTTGCCTAATGAGGGTGCTGGACAAACTAGAATTCTCTGACCAAGAAAGGGTGAAATGAATTATCAAACAGGACCAATAGAAACCACAGAGTCTTTGAGATTCAGACGTGTTTCAGAAGCCTTGTCTTAGACAGCTTAATAACAGTTTGTGCCACCCCCCGTTGTTTCCTTAAGGAACAAAAGACCTCAGGCAGTAATCCAGGGGGTTTAATACTGTACACACATATGCGAATGTGTGAATTCACACACGCACACATCCCCGCCCACACGCCCTCGTACATGCTGTGGCTTAGTTTAATCCAGAGCTGGAAGACCCTCTGTCCTGAAACCTGACCAGCAGGACATTGGTGGTGATGAGGAAAAATGTGGGTTTTGATTTATGCGTGCCAGTTTCAATCTGTTCCCATGCAACAACGCCAAAGCCAACATGTTTGTATAGGACACTGGCTCTCAGTCGTGAATAACCAGCCACACCCATGCTTTGTTTGTCTGTCTGTCTTGCGCCTTTAGTCCTACAGACACATTGCAAAGTGAAGGTTGTAAAAGTTAAACTGACATGCAAAAATGTATTTACTTTTGATAAAATCAATTCAGTTACTGACATTTGCACAAGGTGGAAATCAACACCACTTTGAGCCCTATTAGTAAATGTGTCAAGACAACACACACCTTACATTAAGTGTTTCTTTTAGTGAGTGTTGAACTCGGGGTCTGTCTGCAGACAGTTAACATCTGGTACAAGAAGAACACCATTGCTCTTGTATTTCTGTGGAAAAATTTCTGAGTTGAAAAAAATATGGTGGAAGGAAATTTGGCTAAAGGCAACTTCTCTAAAAAGCAGTGTGTGCTTAGAGAGGTTGTTTGTCTGACCTGTTCTTTTTAACCAATAATGAAAAGACTACATTTGATTAAATAGACAGAAGAATGGTTGGCTGAGACATAATACTGTTTACTTTTGCTACTAGTGACTCTAGTAACTGACAGTATCATGGAAATCAGTTAATTAAAGGTGGACAATAAGGACAAAGCCCGGTAATAAACCGTGACGATTGCATGTTAATGACAAAGAAGTTGAACTTTTTTTCAAATCGAGCTAACGTTGGCTTAGTGAGAGTTAATGAAGGCATTTATTTGTATATTCACAATCATTTTCAATGGAAACAACAGCATAAACAAAGAAGCTAATTACAGTCTCTGCTATAGTAAGAATTAGAATTCAAGTGCATTATTTTCTTATCCAAACATACTAATCCTTTAATTTCTGTTTGATTTAACTTTCATTCTTTGTCCCAGGCAGTAAAAAGTACGTTTTTACTGTAAATGAGACTAAGAAAGCAAGTGTTACAGACAAAAACAAAGCCATTTCAATAGGCAACCATGACAGAGGCAGAGACAGAAAAATGTCCTCTAACTGTCCCACTTAGTGCTAAGCTTCACTCAAGGGGCTGAAACGGGAACCCTAGTTAGACTGCGTGGGTGGGGGGAACCAGGCGTGTGCTTTTTCTCTTGCTTTCATCTGCCTCTTTGTTTTTAAATACTAGGAAAGCAATGAACTGATCATAAAAAGAGAACTCGTGTTGCATTTTCCAAGAATCAAACTGACAAAACCTGTTTTGTGCTAACAGCTGTTTTTCTCAGCTCACAATGAGCATAGATGCACCTTTTGTATATTCTAATAGCTGATAATTAAACCCACTACTTTCTACAGCAGTTACTTTTTTGGATCACATATGGATCAACATTTATGATAATGGTCCTGAGCGTGTAATGCACTTGTATTGCTATGTTCTTTAATAATTTACTGGCAGTTAAGCAGCCTAAGTAGAGTACATTTCCACCCTAATAGCTGATCAGAATCCTCTGTCTAATCATGCAATAGCTGAAGTTACTTGTCAGTCTCCGCTTATCAATCCACCAGCCATCTGCTGCTCGAACTCACTTCCAAGTCCATCCATTAGCCAGCTGACTTACAGATAAGTCTGCACAAGTCTGCGTATCTGCTATACCTGAAAACCCGGGTGAGCAGACAGATTCTCTGTCTTTTTAAGGTTGAAAGCAAAGGAGGGATTCGCTTTAGCACTTCGCTGCGGGGAAGCCCTGAAAATGTGCTTGTGTAGGTGTGTGTTGCCTTGGGCTCATGAATGCACACATTGTTTCATAGCGGTCGTCTGGAAGATGGCAGCCTGTGGCTGCAGATGCTGAAGAGCAAGAGGGGGAGGAGGAGGAAGAGAAAGAGAAAAGGAATAGAGGGAGAGACGTAAGGATGGGAGAGAAGGTACATAAGTGGGTCGGGATACCGGGGAGTTTCATGGGGGGTTGGGAGCCAAAAATAGGCAGTGAAAAGAGAAACCACAAAGAATCACATCAGAATTGCAAACTGGATTATTATTTTTTTTACAGGCCTAAAATACATTTGGATTATTTACAATGATGATCAAAAACAACCTAATCTAACCAATAGGACATTTTGTATTTATAGTGTTTGCTTGGTAAATAGCAGAATGAAGAAAGTATCAAAGTTCAAGTAGTTGAACTTGTAAATTATGTTTTCCTAGGCAGCTGATTGTTGTGCATGCTCACAGAAGCTCTGCTGGTTGTCAAGGAACCAATGAGGCTCCATGACCAGTAACACAGACCTTGATTAAGGTTGACAGGGGGCCAGTTAAAGGCGTTGCCATTGCTTCAGACACCTGGCCCTGGGTGTCCATATGGGGGGCCACAGGCCATATGGCTTTTACGTGTGCCCAAACTGTACAAAAGGCTGTGATGTGTGTGAGGGGGTGTATGTGTGTGTGTTACTTTTGTGAGCCTATCATATGCTTATGCAGTGAAAATGTGGAAACCCGATCCCTTCCAATGCAACTTCTTAAATTTTAGACCAGTGTTTCTCAAAACCTGGGAAGAAAGCACCGCCTCGGTAAATAATACAATTTTGATAGACATTTTAAAGCACTACTGTAATTTGTTGTGGTAGAGCACAAAAGACATTATTCAGTGGCACAGGCATAATTGTTTGAATAATGTGCTTTGTCAGTGTACAAAATTGTTTATGCTCAATTACATTGCATAGGGAGGATCAGTGAACAGCACTTTTCTGGAATTGTCACAGATTCTCAATTGCCTCTAGATCTGAGCTATAGACAGAATACATTCTACTTCATGTATTTAGGGTTGTCGTCCTTCTGTAAACCACCAGAGAAAGGCCATTTTGTATTTCTACCTTTGGAGTCCAGAGATGGGCCGACTGACCTGAAGGATTTTAGCTAGCAGGCGCTTTTGTTCTGTAAATAAGGCCATTACCTTATAAGTACCCTGCTAATGGCCTCAATGCATCTCACAGTTGCACAATTGTTCCTTAGACTTAGACTTAGACTGACTTTGTTGTCATTTTACATGCACAGGGTGTATACAGAACGAAATTTCGTTGCATACGGCTCAGGACAATGTTTGAGGTTCCAATGTTGTGAGTAAAATAAAATACAGTATAAAATATGAATATAAATCTAAATATAAAATATAAAGTGCAGGACTGACAGTAAAATAGAAGTTATTTAGCTCTGTACATGTGCAAGGTATAAAATGGAGACCAGTTTTTGAGTGCAGTCCAGTTAAGAGTTCACCAGTCTGATGGCAAGTGGGAAAAAGCTGTTTCAGAACCAGGTGGACCTGCACCGGATGCTGCGGAACCTCTTTCCAGAGGGCAGCAGGGAGAACAGTCCATGGTGGGGGTGTGAGGTGTCACTGATGTTTCGGCCTCAGGACACGCATCCTGCATCGATGGTTGACCTGACACTTCGCCCTTTTGCCTGAGCTGGGTGTGGAAGGTTGTTGCCGAAGCAGTTTCTCCTTGTGTGCCTTCTTCTCACTCACATGAGAGTTACTGAACTCTTTTGCAAGCTCAACCAGGAAGTCCACCCGTCTCTCCTGCACCCCAATGCATGCCTGATAAAGCACATGTGCATTCAGTGCTGCCATGTCAATCATGTTTGCCAGGTTTGATGACCAGCTGTCACATAGTGATGGAACCTTGGTCACCCCCCGCAAGATAATGACTGAAATAAATGTCATTAGTTCTTGTGAACTAAATAGGTGAAGCAGTCACCTATTTATCCTCCACAGCACAAAAGGCTGCATGCAAATTTGCATGTGCAAAGTCTCCCAGATCTCTTTTGCTTACACTTTTTGCATGATTTTTTTGAGGTGGATCAACACAATTAATTTGGTTAGTTTATTTCTAAACTGTCATTTTAAACCCACTTAGCTTTATTTAAAAGAAAAACATTACTAATTTCTTTTAGAAAAACCTTTGCATATTTCTTGAAACAGATTGTATGTTTTGCAAACTCTATGTACATTTGGCAAAATGACCTGGATAATGCAGCACAACATCATGGATCAGCTGCAAAAGGTCACATCTCTCCAAAAACACTTCATGTATGCTTCAAAACTACACTGAAGAGCATTACCTACAGGAGATCTGATCTCCTGTAGGTATCATAGATACCCACCCCCAACATGGACTATTCACACTCCTACCTTCTGGCCTGATGGGTAATGGCCACATTTACAATTGAAGAAGGGATGCTAATTTGAGCCATCAGAGTCATCAGTTTGGACTCAGGGTCTTTTCACCCTGTTTCGGTACGTCAAGGGAGAGGTCGAAAACCCTGGTACTCCCAGTGGTAAGGTGGTTCTCCACACCAGTCTAATGTCTTTAACATGCTTTTTGTAGGATTGTCCTATATTATCTCCATCCATTTTGGCATCAACTCTGACCGGTTGTCCTCTTTATCGGATGAAAACCCTCCTCATACCATACTGGTGCCACCACCATGTGTCATTGTTAAGATGGTATGTTCATTGAAATGGGCAGTGTTGGTTTTAGATCAGCACTTTTAGCATGTTAATCTCATCGGACTACAGCACTGGACCTCCACATGTTTGAGACGTTCCCTAGATGGTTTCGATACCAAAAGACAAGAATTCTTATGATTTTTCTTTGCTACATTCACTTTGTTCATACTACTGTCCTATAAGGGCCAGATTTCTGCTCAACTGATAACTGTCTTATAAACAGATTCTCCCAGCTAAGTGTGGATCTCACAGCTCCTATAGAGTTTCTATGAACTGCTTGGCTGCTTTTTTGTTTAACCTGTCATTTCAAGGGGATGGTCATGGTTTTGTAGATGTATACCTGTTTCATACTCTCTCCAATTTGGGATGAAAAACTTAACACTTCTCAATGAAATCTCTAAAACTGTGGATGTTGTTTTGTAATGTAACCATATGTGACATTCCTTCATAACTGTATCACTGGTTTGTTGCTTTGAGTTTTTGATGGTGCTTTATTTTTTGCTAAACATCTGTAGCTGTTCTTCGTAGAACAGTTGTATTTATTCTGAGATTAAGTAATTAGTTAAATTCTTGTTGGGCTGGATATGATTTTGAATAATTAGAAAAAAGGGGGATGAATACAATTGAATGCCACATTTAAATTGTAATTAGTAATGCAAAAAATCATGTATTTCATATTTCTTTTTTTTTTTCAAATTGTGCCCTAATTTATTACATAAAATCTCAATGAAATACTCTGAGGTTTGTGGGTGCTTCCTGACAAAGTGTGGAAAGTGTGTAAACTCAACTTTATACTCATATGAAAGATTTGAAATTCCTTAGACAAAAATGTAAACAAACACAGCAATATACAAAGGGGTTCTTTTGTCTTCGGCGGTGTTTATATTTACGTTGTCTTACCATTGTGGCACCTTGCACATGCAAATTAATAAAACATACTGAAAATATGATCATTATAAAGCTTTATCTGTGGACCAGAAGGAACAAGGAAGCAAACACACCCAAACACACACAAGAGGAGTCCTATCTAACTAAAGCATCTATGTAAATGCAATTGCCACACATCCTGGAACATGCACAGTAAAACTGTATATTGTAGGATGCAAGCAGTGATTTGTGGGAGTTTGAATAAGTTATCTGTTTAACAAATAGTGCAAACAGTGAATTGGTAACAAGCAAGGTGGAGGAGGAGGAGAGAAAAGGGATGGGGGAGGGAGTGGAGGACAGACGCTGGCGCCCTGCCAAAGCTGACGAAAGCTGCTTAGCCCACCCTGTTGCTATGGCTACATCGAGGAGTAGCACCCTCCATGCATGTGTGTGCCTGCCTAGGAGAGAGAGAGAGAGAAAGAAAGAGAGATGGGAGTGAGAGAGGGAGGAAGGGAGGGAGGCAGAGAAAACCAGCAGGCAGGCGTTAAAGCAAGCCAGAGTGGGAGTGAGGGACCACCAGAAAGTAGGGTGGAGGGTAAAAGAGAGAGAGTGCAAGTGTGTGTCAGAAGGGGAAAGGACATAAAGGCAGCCAGAGAAACCAGAGGGAAGCAACCCTGTGGAAGCAACGGAGTGTTGGATAATGGAGGTGCAGTCGGATTGTGTGGAGCCTCCTGTGGCTCCACAGTGTGACACACAGCCTGCAGGGAAGATCAACAAAGCAGCCTTTAAACTCTTTGGGAAAAGACGCACTGGCTCTGGAATGGCCAGCTTCTTCTCCTTCAGGAACAAAGCTGCTGCAAACGGTGGGAACAATGGGAATTCTGACAACGGAAATTCTTTGAATGGAAACAGCTCGGCGGCATCAGCAGAGCTTGTGAGGAGCAAAACACATGACGGGCTAACAGGCTCCAACAACGAGGCTGTGGGTCAGAGAGGGGAGGGCCTTACTAGCCTGGAGGCAGGGCCGGTAAGGTCGCTCAGCAAATCGTTGAGTTTCTTTTCCTTTCTCCGACGTGGGAGTTTTAGGACAAGTGAAAATGGTGGGACAGGAATTGTGAGAAGAGGGAGGGGCCTGAAGGGCTTTTTCAGCAGCATGCGATGGAGGCGTAAAGAGAAAACAAGCGAGGCTGAGGGAGAAGAGGTGGAAGGTAAGAAAGCAAGGGACACAGATGCTACAGAATCTGAGACCTTGAAGGACATTACTCTTACCCTTGAGCCACCTCCGCATCATCACCAGGAGGACTGTGCAAGTGCAGAGACAGGATCTAACCTACAAGCATCAGACACTCCCACCACTAGTGTTACCATGACACCCACACACTGTGTTGCCATGCCAGGACCATCTGGTGAGCCAGACTCTCCTTTTCCTTACACACCCACCGACTCACCACTGCGCCCATCTATTCAAAAAGCCAAAGCTTCAATATCTAGCCTCACCCCGTCCCTTACTACACCCCCTCTGGACCGCTGCAGCATAGGTGACCAACCCTCAGAGCCCTCTGTAGATCGACTCTGTTCCATCCTTTTCACTGATGTCACATCTCTGAAGAGCTTTGATTCACTGACTGGCTGTGGTGACATTATTGCTGATGCAGACGAGGAAGGACCAGGGGGTAATGGTGGCAGTGGAACGAGTAGTAGTAGCAGTGGAGGTGGAGGAGGGAGTCTGAGCACAAATGTTGGGAGAGCTGTTGGTTTAACCAGTGCAACAACTCATGCTTCCCCAACCAAACCTCCAATACCTTCACAGATTACTCAGCCTATGTTCTCCGTTCCCCAGAGTTCGGCACCTGTCTGTCTCCCTGCTCGGACCCGAGTGCCTCCTCCACCACAGCAGCATTCTGCTGGAAGTGGTGTAGTGGCCTACATGGGAGGAGGGGAAGAAATGGCAAGTCCAGAAGGAGTGGACGATGCAGACATGCAGGGACTTTGGCACATGTTGCCTTCTGCAGGAGAAAGCTCCCCTGCATTGCCCCGGCAGTACCAGCCTTCTTCCAGTACCCTTACTTCCACTTATCCCCCTCGCAGCAACTCCCCCAGTGCACTTCGTCCCTCAGCTCAAAGAAGCGCAGAGAGAAAAGCTCCTCAGGTGAAGTCGCTGGGCCTCAGCAAGATTCCAGTGGTTGGTGGAGCAGGAAGCCGGGCAGGTAAACCCCCTCTGCCTCATGCACATGGCCGCCATCCTGTATCACCTGGTGAAAAAGAACTTCTCAGTGACGAAGGTTACTGGGATACTCCCTCAGCAACACCTACAGCAACTCCTGATGAGAGTGGGTTGCAGCGTAACCAGAAGATTGCCCTATCACGCGATAGCTGCTCGGGAGACCACCTTTACGACTTGTACAATGATCCTGAAGAGGAGGGAGAAGATCAGAGGGGAGACAATGATGTGAACAGTACCCCCTCTCCATCTGCAGAATTCAAAATGAGTCCCGCCTCCCAAAAAAGTCCCCTTTCAACCTCCTCTTCCTCTTCCTTTCAATCATTGAAAGGCAGCGCCAGCCTTCCCCGAGACTCCAAGATCCCAGTAAGTAACAGACAGACCTCGCCTCCCCACTCTGTAAGCCAGTCTGCTCTGTCCTCTGTACTGGAGGCAGAAACCCCTCCGCCAAAGACCCATGCACCCCAACCAGCCCGCACCAGAATCCCTGTGTCAAAGGTGCCAGTTCGCCGTTCTGGAAGCAAACCTGCCACCAGCACAAGTGGAGGAGCTGCATCCAAGAAGTAGATCTTTTTGACAAACATTTAAGCTTTGCCTTCTAAGATATAGTACAGGACTGGTTGCTCAGAGCCAAAAGTTTCTTGTGTTCAAGAAAATGTGGAGCTGTAGAATCATCAGCTTAAAAATTGCATTCAGATCTTAGAATTTCCACTAGATTCCTTTCGGTCAGCTGGACAATAATCAGTGCTTCTGACACAAAGACACTCAAAAAAGCTGGTTTCATACATGACTGACCTTACTCGCACTTTGGAGGCTGACTATTGACAATCCCTCTTCACAGAGACAATTCATTCTTCAACTTCAAGTTGTCGGAAAAAGCTACTGACCTGTTGAATTTGACAGTTACTTTGAGAAAAGAACAGAGCACCTTTTTATCTTTGACATTTTTGTATGGAATTCAATGTGACATCATTCAGTTTGATAGGACCTAATTCAATCAAGGTTTTCTGTTATAGTTTTTTTTTATTTTTAATTTGTCTAATTTGTTATAAATTACCTCCTAATGTTGTGATTTTAGAGCCAAAGCTAAAGAAAAAAAAACAAACTCAGAAAGCTTAGATTTTTTTCCTGTTAACTTCTGGAACAGACTCAACAATATGCTTTTTACTGACCTTCGCTTTTTAAAAACGGTATTCTCTGGACCGCTCACTGATTTCAAAACTGTATGCTTTAGATTTACAAATACAAATACAATTGATGCAGTTTTATAACTTACTTACTTTGCAGCAAAAAAGCTACACTGGAGAAAGCCACACAATATCTATTTTTCTTTTGGAGACGTCCTCTTTTATGGGCTTGTTCATTTTGGCATGTTTCATTGTGTGGATCCCACTTCTACCACACAACTTCAATGACATACGTTATTTGAATTTCTCTGGGATTTACACTGATTTCACTGCTAATGTAAACCTATAAAGTATTTGCAATATAACACACTGAGAGATCCTTTGCACTAATGCATCTTCATCCAATGCAACCTAAGCAATTCAACATTCAGAATAAAAAAATAAAAAAACATGCACGCTCATATTGTCAGTTGCTCTCTGCATGCAGTGCACCAGAGGCACAAAAGTCAGGGAAGATCATGTAGAGATGAAAAGATTTTCGGCATGCACACTGTACTACGTTTGTCATTCTCTTCGTACCTTACACTGGTTAACTTTTTCCTTCAAGGACATGTGAAAAAAAACAAAACTTTTCTAAGTAAATATTTTTTTTATCACGTTTTCATACTTTTTATAGACTACTATGTGAAAAAAACTGCTCAGATCTCAAACTGTGATTGCATCAGTGTCTTAGAGCAACTTCCTCTATTTCTGCTTTTTTCTTTTTTTGAAAGTTTTGATGTAACTGAATGATAAGGAGGTATTATTTCTACATGCCAGCCATTTTTAAAGAGCTAAGACAGAATGCAAAGCAAACTAGTGAGTTGGCCTTCACTCTTCACCTGCTAACTCTTCTGCTGATGCTGTATAATATGATTTCACGATCCACCGCAGCTGTTTGTAAATCTGAATGTAGCTCAATATCATCAGAGATCCTTTACTCTGAATTTAAAGGTGATGAGCGCAAGGCAAAAGCCAAATTTGCCTATTTTCTACCAGCGCTCTGGAAGACAAACGACTGCTTAGTGTGTCTAGCTTTGCAAAACAACACGTTTATAAGCGAGGGGCTCGGTTGTGGTTTTCTGAAGCATTTGTCAGATATTCAGAGACATATGTTAAAAGCATAATCTTTTTTTTTACTTTCAAAACATAGGGACAGTGTTGATAATTGAGGGGTCATGTTGATTGAAGTTAGAATATTACAGACATTAAAGTGACAGGTTTGGTAGCAAAGCACCTTTTTAATGTCAGATATTTTGATATGTTTGATATGTACCTTAATGTTTTCCATTACTTACTTTGTTGATATGGACCTAATCTAATCAAACTTTATTGTTATTATTATTGTTTTGTTTTTTTTAAGGTTTTTGCAATAGATCTTGGAATATATGGTAGTCTATAAGTGTCACAATTCAACAAATAAATCATTAAATCATTGTGAAAAGTGTCAATAATTTATATCAAATTTGAGACATAAACTATTATTTAGTTTAATATATATGACATTAAATAATTCATAGCTAGTCATGAATTGATTTTGCTTGACAACATTATCCATCAAAATGAGTGCAGAGGGACCAACATGGTTTTATTCCATTGGTCTTAAGTGGACTGAGTGCAGGTTAAACAATCTGAAGTTGAGGTCTCTTTGATAAGCCACACTCCTCACTGTATTTCAGCAAGTACGCAAAGAAAAACTGAAAAATTTAGAAATTATTATATATAATTTTAATTACGTGAAATCTTAGGCAGATAATTGTTTTAATCATTTGCAAATTTATATACTATGGCTTAAATTATTTATTTGTATACTAAATTTATTTTTCATGAATGGGTTAAATAATAATTTAATGATTTATTTCATTTTGTCACTGGGAAGGATTTACCGTCCTGTGGTCATAGCACAGCGATTGTACAGTGGGGAAGCGGGTGGGGGATTGTCCTGTCAAACTGTCAGTTCCCGAAACCACTGATACACAAAAATAACTTGGAAAAGCCCAAACCGATCACAGGGTAAAAACATTGTGGGTTACAAATGACCTCATCCTTTAAGACCATGGGAAGGTTAATCTAAAGCCACTTGGATTAATTTAACTATTCTCATCTCAAGCAAATCAAATTAGTTCACAGATTCCCCACCCATGTTGTGTTTTTCCCTTTAATTTATTCTTATTCCTTATTTTATTTTCAAATCTCATGTTTCCTAAAGTGATGATTTGCAACAGTTTAAGTAGAGGATAGGGATAGTTTTAACAGAAATATCTATTTTACCAAAAAGGTTCTCTGACGTATTTCACATGAACATAAAAACGACCTTACATCTACTCATAATATCAATGTTAAAAACAAACAAATGTAGATGACTGGGAACTGAACTTGAACTGACTGTTAAAAATGATTTATCCTTCTTAGCTCATCTAATTCTGTTTTCCCAGAGCCTGAGTTTCAGTCAAACTTGTATGACATGATACCTATTTCTTTGATCTGACATGTACGCACTCCTGAGGCAGCCGAACCACTGCCAAATTGAGTTCCAAGTATTTATTGCAGCCTGAAACGTTCTCTCTTTCTCTTCGTAAATATCAGATTTCGTGCAAGAGTTGCAGCAGGAAAAAAATAATTTAACAAACCCAGCAAGTTGTTTTTCCCACTGTGTCACTGTTTTTCTGTTGGCAGTGCCACACTGTTGTACCATCTGTTTTTCATTAATTAAACTGTTTTTGCACTAATAGATCAGTGCTTGGCTCTTCATACCTAAATTTACGTCAAATTCCTCAGGACGTGATATTTTTGTGCCATTTTGATGTTAAAAAATAATTTTAAAAAATGTAATGTCTTTACTTAACTTTTCCATTGTTTCCTAAGGAACAGACAGGATGAGAAAAAAATGGTTTGCTATGAAGCTGCTGCATCACATTTAGAAATAGGTCAGCTTTGGATGGCAGTCTTAGGCAATCAATATTTTTTAACGACTGTTAAAGCATTTGTTTCTCTTTTGCTCTCTACCAGAAAAAGGCTACGCAGGGTCATGATGATGCAAGCACATTTACAACTGCTATATGATTCCATGTGATCTTAAACTTCATGGAATATATTAACTTGTTGTTTCAGGGAATATGGGTATCTCTACAACAAGAGTACATATAGTTGACAAGGTGTGTAAATGCATGAAGAGAAGGATTTGGTGCAGTGCAAGTCCTTTTTATAATGGTGCAGCAGCTCCCTCTTCTCTCTCTCTCTTGTTTATATAAAAGCCTTACGTAAGACATTCACTTCTACCGGCCCACTTCGTCAAAGCCAGGGATGCTGACAGGGAGAGGGTGCTTGGTGGAGCATGCGTATATGTGTCGGCTGATCTTGTCATTAATCTGCTGAATGAGAGCATTTACTCTCAGTGTTTGCCATCATTGCATAAATCTGATGAAAGTGCTCAAGAGGGAGATTTTAGTGTTGTGCTGACCTGCAAGGCTCATGTTCTAATTACTAAAGGGCAGAACAAGGAACAACGTCTTGATGAAATGCAAAGCAGAAGCTATGGAACTCTGCAAAGATGCTTCAGGAACTTTTGTAACTTTCATTGAACATCTCGCCAGACTAAAATTGTCATGCCGCTCCATTAAATGTGAATATGAAAGAAATTGTGAAGTGAACTGAGTTATTTGAAAAATAGCACCGTGATTGGATTAAAATAAGCTTTAGTGCTTTTTTTGCTTTCTTCAGTGCAGGATGAAAGTTGACCTCCACATTTGTGTGTTGTGGTAACCTGATCACACTGCAGCACCAGTCAACCCTACTTGGGAGTGCCTGAAACCAAGAGATACACAAGTTACTTGAAGAGATGCATATTAGGTTTCAGTTTTGAGTCTGTTATTGACGGAGACAGTCCTGCGTTGACGGGCACAGAACATGCGCGCAGCCTCTGTGCTCCTATACGTATTCATGTGTATAATTTAATGTTACTCAAAGTAATTACATGGTTCATTTCTCATACACTTTACTATCTTGGTTAAAATCTGTATACTGTTAAATGAATTCCGGTGCACCTGATGAAATTAATTAATTTCCGTCAACCAATTCATCACTGAAAACAGAATTTTCTACTTCTCAGAAAATTTGAATATTACGTAAGACAAATGAAAAGTATTTTTAATATAGAAATGCCAGTCAAGTATCTTCTTCTTGAAAGTACAGTATACCATAGCTTCTAAATGAAGTTTAGGTCATGCAAGTTTTTAAATTAAACACAATACCATGCTCTTTCCGCCAGATATTTGAATGTTGTAGTGGGAAAATTTAAGATTACTATGATTATTAACTGAATCTATGTATAGCAGTATTATGATTCTTGTGTGATGCATGAGCTCATGAAAAAGACTTCTGAAGGAGTTTCTCTGGCCTTAGCGTATAACGAAGTCATTGGCCTTAACATTACAATAAAGTCATTGGATTGTTTTATCTCTCATGGCTCCTAGTGAACAAAGACGTGTGCTTGCTATCTGCTGTCTGTTCTGCAAATCAAGCTATGTGATCGGAATGAACCTCTCCCTATAAATCTGTAAGCTGTGTTCTGCTCGAGGCTCTTTCTCCTGATTGCGTTCAGTGAGCAGAGACTTGGAATGCTGTAAAGCCTTTGAATAAATACCAATTGAGAATATATTCTTTCTCAGGTTCTTGAAACAGTTTTGCCTCACTCTTTGTTAAAGGAAAATATCCACAACAATTTGGCGTCACTAACAGGATCCGGCGAGTTGGAGAGGTCGAGGGCGACAAGACATTGGGTGCATTGGCCAATCAGAGGAGTTTGTCTTCAGTTCACCTCCAAATTGAACAAGGGGAGTCCGAGGTCGCGTCCCTGCGACTGCTGACCCACCAGATCCATAAGAACCTTAATAACTTTATCAGGTGAGGACTGTTTCAATTTGGTTTGTTGTTTTTTTTTCTTTTCATGTCTGCTGGGAGAGGCTCCGACACACTACAGCTTGCTAGGGGGACAAGATTTTAGTAGGGCAGTAGCGGGCCGCACTGACAATGCGGGTGCCCTTTTCACCTCACCCCTTTTTTCTACTTCCCAAGTGGAGATCCAGGCTCTCCAGGCAGATCTGGATTTGGACTCCCATCCCCCGGTCTGAAGAGCAGGCCCACAAGACCCTGGAAAGACAGCACCCCCTCCTCCGATGGAGAGAAGCAGCAAAGCTTCGTCATCAGCCCGATTCAAGACCGTCCAGCAGTCTACGTCCACTCACAGCAGAGAGCAGAAATATGGATGCTCAGCCAAACCCCTTATAGACCCTGTATAGACCCACACCAGATGCAAAACACATGAAGACACTTACATTTGCCCTATGAAGAAAGTGGCAGGCGCGGAAGCAGGAGCAATGTTAGTTCATCGCCCCTGGTGCTGACATAACATCAGCAGCCTCCCTCCTTCCTGAGCTGAGAGAAGATGGTGTCAAGATTGCCACTGAAGGCCCTGTGCAATGAAATGCATCCCACTGTGCTGAAGTATGATGCATGGCTGCAAAAATCAAACCCAGCGATCTTGCCTGCCTGACTGAATACCTCCCTGATCCTGATGTCCGTCTCAGAAATGTGGACTACAAAAATGAGAGTTCCAGCATCGACCCCAACGCCCCTTATCACCTGGCCATAGAGGTGCTGTGCAAAGGCCTACAAAAACATTTTCCACAGCGCACTGATAACACCATCCTGCAGACAATAAAGCAACGCCCTGATAAAGCAGCTGAAGATTTCCTTCACTGCCTGGAAGGAGCATTTAACAAATACTCTGGTTTGGCCTAGCCTCCTCATCCACTAACAAACCCTGCGGAAGCCTGGGAAAGACTTTTGTGCTCATATATCCTGGATGGACTTTACCTGAGGTTGCAGCTCAAACCAAAGCTTCATATGTGGGTTGGCGGTTTGGCATGAGGCTGGCTGATCTAAAACGAAACAAGTTTGCCTCACTCTTTGTTAAAGGAAAAGTTCCACAACAATGTCTTGCACATTTCACTCATATTAATCTATTGAATATGAGATTAAACCCAATTGCTAGTGTACATTTTCCTTCCACTCAACTTTCCGCCAAAAATCGTCTGAAAAGCTGTCCTCAGAAAAGCTAACAGAGGAGATCAGCAGCGTCTAATGAATGTAAGCATGAAAAAATGAAATAGTGTGAAAGTTATTTCATATAACATTAACAATTAAATTAACAATTAAATTTCAATTGAATTTAATTGAAAATGGATTTAATTCACAAAAATAAATGCAACAGTGGTTATTGGTCAAGTTTGGAAGAAAAATTTAAAAACTTTTTCTGCTTATGTGACTTGCATCTTTACTCAAGACAGGAAGGGTGGGTTTTTGTTTATAATACAAAAAACAGAAGATATAATGAGACAAACTTTTGAATTATATTACACTTGTGCTAAATTTCAGAAAAATAAACCAGAGTACTGATGCAGGTGGATTTCATGTGAGCACACAAAAGAAGTGATAGTCATCTTCACGTCTTTTGAAACTGATGTCATTGTGGTAGGCAGGGTTTCCTGACCTCAATAAATATGTGGCTGTTAGGGCATGATGGAGCACCATTTGAAAGCAGCACCCCACACTCTGCATGGCAGCCTCTTGGCAGTCGTTCCCATAGCAACTCCAGTAGGTCAACCAATAGGAAGAAGGGGCTGGGCAGGAAGGAGGATAGGAAGATGGGGACGGGAATGGTGGGCGGAAGAAAAAGGGGGTGACGGAATGGGGGTGGGGTTCTTAACACAGAATGCAATAGGAGTCGAACTGGTGCAGAAAAGCACTCATGCAAAAAACCCACTGACTCCAAATCACATGGCAGCATACACATTCAACTGTGCTAAGAATAAATCCACCTGGTTTTGTTTGTGTAAACACATAAAATAATCACTCTTGAGACTCAGAGTGAAAAAAAACAAAGTCAACAAAAAAAAAAACATAAAATAAACTAGACTGATAAAAAAGAAGGATCAATACAGTTTTTGTTTTCTTAACTCCAACTTGACTTCTCGCGCTCATGTCAGATTTGATCGATTTCACTGTCTGTCACCATTTTGTTTCTCTTTCTGTAAGTATTTCTTTCTCTTATTTAACTTCTCAGTCCTAGGCATTCCTCTTAACATGTGTTTGTATCAGTCTTCCCTCTTGTGGATAACTTGACAATAAATATGTTTTTGATTCAGTGATCAAACACAACTGATATTCTAGAAATAAACAGGAAAAGTAGATTGTATTTGCAGGACATATGAAGCTGGATTATGTTTTTACCTCACTGATGGGACTTTTTAGTTTTTGAACAATGATTTTAGTGTCTTTTGAAAGAGTCATTTAGAAGTCACATGGCTCTGAGTGAGGAATATAGCAACCATGTGTTTACTTATTGTAAGAAACTCAAATGTTGCTCAAAGAATAAAGCAGGAAGTGTCTAATAGGATTAAATTTCAGTTTGTGAGCAGGAAAGCAAAATTAAATTATGAATCACAAGATGAGCGCTGAGACCAAAAAGGTCAAAAGATGAAAGCTAAGATAACAACTTATACTTTGATAACTTAGGAACTAGATGTTTAACAATTGTCTTGTTATGATGCTATCAGATCTGCACCTTGAACAGATGAGTCACAACATAAGTTATTGTAAAAACAAGAACCATGTCACAAGAACCTAGATTTTTACTTTTTATTCCCTATTTACCCTATGTATATAAATATGTCTAATTGTATGTGACCAGGGTAAATGGAAGTTGTTTAAAAAGACTTTGTTTCTGATGCCTGGGATTTCCACCTGTAATAATATATAAAGATGTTTGATGTAAAAACTCAGATTAAAGTTGAACTTGCTTTATTGAGAAAAAGGCAATATGATGTCAATGCTTTTTAAAATGTGATGGTAAAGCCCAAATGAGGAATTAACTGTTAGTGAATGGCTTTATCTCTTTACATTCTAATAACATTCCAGTAATATAATTTTGTACAAACTCACTTAGAAATATACACAAAAAAAAACCCAGAAAGAAAGTAACAATATGACCTGTTCTGCAAGACAAAGTTGCATCCCTGAGGAGGTACAGCAATAGCAGCAATTTTAGCCATTTTTTTACATGACGTGTTTGAGCTAAATCCAGCTTGCTCTGGCAGTATGAAGCTTTTCTTTAAGTGCAATCAAAAGAAAGTTGTAAATTTCAGAAGTGTTTGCCATAAAGGCAGTCTTGTTGGGCAAAATCTTCAACTTCAACTACAGCAGGAAAATGTCAGTATTTTATTTTACTTTCTGCTCATTTAAAATATGGTATACATGGGAAAAACAGGATAATTAAACCAATGGAAATTAGCTGGTACTGACCAGGTTACAAATGATGTACAATGATATGTTACGGATTCATAAGTCTATTCTTTTTGCAGAAGAATCCTCGAACAGACTCTTCTTGCAGAAGAATAGATTTATGATTACATAGCTATTCATAAAACATTCACAGAGACTGAAAGGTCTCTGATGTTGTGTCATAGATTTATGAATAGATAGGTATTCATAAATCCTATCTATTTATCAATAGATAGGATTCACCTATCTATTCATAAATCTATTCATAAATCATTAACAGAAATTTGATAATAATTTTCTTCGGTGCTTGTTAATATTTACTCATTATCATACCAAACCTATTGTTTCACAACAATCAGAGGTTTGTAGAAAATCCAAAATTGGAATAAACTAAGAGTAGCTCTACTTTAACCCATTTATACTCAATTAAAAGTAAAAAATCAAGCAATCAAAAACAAATAAGTACAAAATAATAGATTTAGGCAGAGAGAAGACCTTTCCAAATCATTGTTTTGAAAATGTAACTAGCTTCTACCTAGCTGTGAAAACAATAACAGTGCTGAAACCCATTACTAAAACACCAATGGTGTTTGCGAAATACAGGATGTAAAAGCTCTCAGCCAGGTGGGAAATTTGCATGTGACTTGCACTTCCACATAACACATATTTTTGTTCATGCTTAAGTGCATTGCAAAGCAATGAGGAGAGTGACCGTTTATAAAACTAGTAAAGCTGCATTTAAATTTATTATTGTTTTATGATTATTATGATTATTTTAGATCAATGCTGACATTTCCCCACCTTAATTATCATGCTCTGTTGGTATCATTTCAGCTAGTTATGTGGCAGATAACCACAGGTATCATCTGAAAGACATAAAATCTAGTGCAATGCACTGTAAGCAGTCTACAAGGTGTGGAAACAGAGCTATGTGCAGGTTAATTTTGTAACCTACATATAGCTACACAACAGACATTTGCTTATGTTGTACTTTATGCTATAATTAGTAACTTGCTTTGGATCCTGCATATGGGTGGATCATTCCATTAACTGGTTCTACTGGACTTACTGTCTGTCCAAACTGAGACAGTAATGTCCAAACATGACCTCTCAATGTTTCTGGGAACTTGCTTTGCTGGGTCTGCTGGTTTTGGCACGTAAAAGTCTAATCCGTTCATGGGTGTTTCCACAGTTGCACAGAGTACTTGGAAATACGACAGTTGAACAATGTTGACAAGATCACATAAAATGGGTATCTTATGAGCATGCTAGCTGCACTGAGCAATAGGAACATTTCACTCATTTAAATAGTGATTGACAAAGAAATAGCAAAACAAAAAACTGACAGTGGAATTTTACTTTATAATGAGCTGAACTAATGTTAGTTTTTAAAGTGGAGTCAAGATGATATACGGCCTAGCTTAGAGCTTTTGATATGGCGTTCAATAAAGTTATACAGATCTTCTATCTTTATTATAGAGATTTCATGTCCCCCAGAGTGGCACATACTACAGCTTGCTAGGCATACATTGTCAGCTTGAAGTGTCTGTCTGCTGCATTTCTGCAAATGATTGGTATTTTGTGCTTTAAAAGGTTTGTGGTTTGAAATGTTTTCCAGCAGAATCGCAATCAGCTGGTTCATCAGATCAGCTGATGAAGTCGATTATTTCACCGTATTAATCAGACTAATTTGTTAGTTTTTGCTATCTCCTGGGAAAAATGTATTTTTGTCAATGCTCATTGTGACGATATAGCATCTTCACAGAATCCCACGTGAAATATTCCAAACTGATTTAAAATTATACATTGATCTCCATGCAGGGTAATAGTCCTGTCTGTCAATAGAAACATGCTAAAGCTTTTTTTTTCTTGCTGGTGTGCTGCTAAAAACATGTAATATACATTTCTAATTCAAGTCATCTGGTCAGAATAGATACATGTAACAGATTCCAAGGGAATTTCCAGAAATTTATTGCTCTAGGCAGTAATTGCAACTTACACACAAAGGATTAGTGATCTATCGAAAGACCATCTCCAAACCTTATTTAATTCTCAGCCATTAAACTGCAAAATGAGAACACAAAGAAAGAGCTTTTATTAAATATGAATTTATATTTGTAATGTAAATTGAGACAATTAAGTGCAAATAGCAAATGTATCAGAGGGGGAGACTACAATTTGCAGCCTGCATATAGCTACACAACAGACATTGGTTTCAAAAGTGTATCAGTATCTACGCTACTTGATACTGATGGAAATGTTAAGATAGGAACTGACGAATTTGTCAGACAACTACAAACCGCAAATGTTTAGGCTTCTTTTAACATGCCACTCCTAACATTTTTATGGATAAAAAAAGTTCTGCTTAATCTGATGGCTATCATAATTTTCACAATTCTAGCCACAAATTTCATGCTCCCTTTATGGCTAACCTGGAGACATTCACACAGAGATGCTTTTCATACCCCTTCACCAAAACTGCCAGCCATTCACAGTTATTTCAGTTCCATTACACACATCAGCTTCACAAATGTTTTACCATGTTTTACAGATCACCAGTGAACCTGAAACTACACTCTGTCTTTCACCCATATTTTACAATTTCCATCAACTTGCTGGAGCATGAATGTCCACAGTAATAAAAGTAAAAAATAAATCCTTTGAGATCTCCTTGACTGTATAGCTGAGGGTATTTAGTCCATCGTTGTCCATGGTCTGCTTTGTTCTACTAAGTTTTCCAGGATTCTTTGGATTAGGCTCATTGTGCTTGTCTCTTTGATGCCTGACCATCCTGTACTTTCCAGTCACTCCATCTGGTCGAGAAATGGACATTCCACGGAAGATGATGCGCCTGTAAATGTCGTCGTCCTCGCCGCCCCAGCCCCAGTAACTGTTTGGACAGCCATTTATTTTAGAGAACTGTTGCTTCGACAGTGAGGCGACCCCACCAAAGTAGGTCTTGTAGGGTAGATGAAAGTTAAACTTGTCCATGGCCACAGCCAAATGTCTGGGATTGTCATAGCATCTGTAGATGTTACGGTCATCAAGAGGCACCAGGTCAACATCAGAGAAGACAAAACAGTCATAATCGTATTCCTTCTGTGCTTCTACAAATCCAACATTCATCAGTTTAGCTCGGTTGAAGATTCCTTCCCCATCCTGGTTGATGACATATACGCCGTAGTCCAGCTGCTGTCGGATCAAGATAGGATGCATGTAATAAAGCCAGTGCACCAGGTGCTCATGTCGATTTCGGAATGGGATGATAACTGCCACCTGAAAAAAAAAAAAAAATCATGTGTGAAATTACTTTACACATACACTCATGACTGTCATGACAAAATGTAGATTTTTTTTGATTTTCTTCCTTACTATTGCAATATGGTTACAAATGGTAAGATTCCCAGATGTGGGTTGGGTTACAAATATGATGTAAATTGATAGTAAAAAAGTTTCCAACTCCTGTTTAGCACGTCAGGTTTGACACCGGGTTCATTATAAACTCCCAGGACTCAATCATTATTGTTCAAGTGTTGTTTTTCGAAAGAATCATGTAAATTCTTCTTAGCTAATTAACATTAATTTAGATTTTTTTTTCTTTTAGTTGTAGAATCCTGTAATAACATTTCATTTGTCCAAGGTTTTTTTTTTAAAAAACGCCTTATAAGTCCATTTCTCAACCATGTTGAAAAATTTACTTTGGAACTGAAAAGGCCTTTCAGATGAGAATCTGTGGTGGGTAGACATTATTTTTAGAATTGTGCTCAAGAAACAAGAGGAGAAGCCGAGTTAGCTTCTACTTAAGCACCTAGGAAGTTCATTTCTCCACTATTTTGTGGAGTGTTGGAATAATCATAAAATAACTTCAACAATAAAAGGGAGCTTGTTTGCTTCTAGTTTTTCTTTTCATCTTCTTTACCTTTTGCTTGCAAATACAAAGTGTTAAACTGTTCATACACCTTACCTTTTTCACATTCCACAGTCTTTCATGTTTTTATTTGCATTGTATACTTTTATACTGCACCTTTACCAGCCTCTGTGTACTGTAAAATAGTTGAAAGTACAGAAATTCAATACACCAAACAAACAGGTAGAACCTATCAAACTCCCTAACGTAAGGGTAAATAGGACCAGATTTTTAACTAATACATTTCAGTAGAATTTTCACAGTTGTCCATTTTGTGTAACATTTTGTATAATTTTTCAAAAATTATTTGCCTAAACATGGGAATAGTTTTGTTTTTTTTTGCATTCTGAATTAATTCAGTCTTTCATGACTAAAAAGTTTATGTTTTGTGACATAAGACATAATCGTAGCAATTTTGCTATTTGCTTTTAATAGAAGAGTTGTACGTTTTTTCCTACCTTGTGTCGGGAGATACAGTCAGATGGCTTGTACCGTCCTCCCTTCTGAAGAGAATAACTTGCCTCCGTTTTCACGCTCTCTAATGTCCGTTTTGTATTGAACTCCACATTCAGAGGCCCCTCAAGTCTTGGTGGCGTTTCTGGACATGAATCCAAAGTCTTTTTTGGAGTGCTTGGCATCCTTGAGGTTTTATGACTGACCTCAGTCCACTTTAAATTATCTTGTAACTTCCAGGAAGATGTCTGGTTTCCATTTACAGCAAAGCGGTGAACAGCAGGAATACCATAATAAACATTATGATTGTAGTATAACACCACAGAATAAAACAGAAGGCTGAGGAAGGCAAAAAGTGACAAGCAGGCCAAGAGTTTTTTCAGCATTTTTAAAATCCCCGATGTTTTGCGCTTGCATGCAGAAGTGACCTTTCACAGCTCTTCTTCCTGTAGTTCTCCCTTTGCAAGTCAAACCTCACCTAAGAACAAAAGTAACCAGATCTGTTTTTCGTTTTTTTCTTTCATCAACTTCCTTGTTTGACACAGCAGATCAGGTTCGGCTATATACCTGTGTGTAATAATCATAAGGTGTAAGGTTTCAAATTTAAAATGGTTAAAACCATTTTTATGAGTTAAAATTCAAATAGCAGTTCAATTTAGTGATAATTATCATGAATTTAATTGTATATAAAACAAGTACAGTATTCACTCCATTCAGGTGTTTTCGCAACAAAAATTGTAATCAGAAATAGAAAGTCTTAAAGGAATATTTGCTTGACTTACTTACTTAAGACAATTTCACAAGGAATAAAAGTTAAAAATACTAATTCAATGCAGGAGCAAAATAATGCCAAGACAAACCTTAAAGAAACTATATTTTGTCAGATTGTGCCCTCTACAGGCATGTATTTGATGGTGCCGAGTCCTCAGCAGGCCAAACTCAAAACGCCGTCAGGAAGCCTTCATAGAAAGAAATCTGCCAGACATCTTCAACTTGATGAATTTCTGTCTGTTCTGCTACCTGTGGTGAGGAGCTGTCCATGTAATCCAGTCTGTTTATGTCTTTGCTCTGTCTCAAAAAGGTACGCCCGTTAAACACCACCAGCAAAGGACTGGCTCACGCTGAATAGAACAGAAATGAGTGTATTTCCTCTTAGAGCAACTTTCGGAACTGGAATGTCACTGATAAGTAACCAGCACCGCAGACTTCCCTTTTACGAGAAGGCTGGCCAATCACAGAATCGGTAAGGGGAGTGCCGTCAAACACAATATGAACACTGGACCCAGGCGGAAAAACCCCCCAAACGAACCTGACAACAGGGTGTTGTCACAGCATGCAAACAACCAGTAAAAAACAATACATTTTTGTGGAGAAAAAGAAGAGCAGAAAGGTTTCAAACATTTCCTCACCCAAAAGAACCTCAGGTTTAATGTTATGAAATGCCAAAGATTCTTGTTTACAAACAGAGTTATGCAACTATCTCTTCTCAGATATTCATTTGCAAAAAAAAGGTCAACTTATCAAACAATATTTTTTTTGCAATGTAAAAGAAGATAGAATTAAATTTATCATCCTACAAGAGAGTTCCAAAGTCAACAAGGCTTAAAAAACATGTGAACTAACCCTGAATTTTGATGTGTTAGTACTACAGCGGTGGCTGTTCAGCTGCAGAACGTGTGACAAGTGGCATGTAGAAACAAGATCAGCAGAGAAACTTTGCTAAGTAGTTTGTGGGAAATTGCAGCGTTTCTGTTTCCGCCACATGAGAAACCTTTTTTGTGGTAAACAGACACAATGCGGAAACAAAGAAAGCTCATGTGCTCATGTTTCTATTTATGTATTTATTAATTATTTCGTCAAAGTTTCAAAAAGTTAAAATTCCTGATCTTATGTGTGCTTTCCAATAGAGGATTTTGCATCCTCTACTGATAAGTATCAAACAAAAGTTATCCTTTTATTTGGGAGTTATCAGCTCTGACACTGTGCTCACCTGAGAGAGGCTATTCTGCTGCCACCTTCTGGAACTTTTGCCTCAATTGCTCTGTATGTGCTCTGATCTCCCCACTGTTAAGAAAGAACTCAAAACCCACCTGTTTAAAATTGCTTTTGTTGTTTAAATCTGCCCTTTTTGCATGTTTTGACGTGTAGTGTTACATTGTTTGATTTTACATTGTTGTACTTTTGTAAAACGTCTTTGAGTACTTATAAAAGCACTTTAAAATATATTTTAAAAATTATTATTATTATTATTATTATTATCAAATGTCATGTTATCTCCAAAAGAGTCAGATACTGAATCACAAAATAGACTAATTCAGTAAATAAATTTCAACTTTCATTCACAGTACTTCATCTTGTCATGTACATTAATTTTAATCTGCCATCCCCACAAGTTGATGACTTCAGGCAAAAAACGTAAACGTCTTCATAAACATTGGAAGATTCCATTAATATTCCGGTTTCACAGTTGTGATCTGGCAATCATATACTATTAAGTTCCTTAATAGTTCCTTACTGTTCCTTAAAGAGATTTAAAGGGACAGTATTAGGTATTCTTCAGGCACTTAGTGTCATTTTATAGCACAATCAAGTAACTATTTTACATTAAGATAATATAAAAATTTGTAAATACTGCATTTACAGAAAAGATTTGATGAGCTTAATTAAAAACAATGACACAAGTTTTCCAACTAAGAGCAAGAAAACACCTGAACCTGGTTTTGCTATATATACACTGCTCAAAAAAATAAAGGGAACACTTAAACAGGTGTTTAACACTTAAAGTGTTCCCTTTATTTTTTTGAGCAGTATATATAGCAATCCTTGAAATTGGGCCTCAGTCTCATTAAGAAGTCCTTGTTCTTTCGGACACTCTGCCATCAGCCCTTCATCACAACAACATTTACAAAAGTTCGTCAGAGCATTGGACTGAGAAATAGATTATAATAAGCTCTGCAGATTCGCAGTTCCACCAGGTGTTTGCTAACTGCTGAAACCACTAGTCTGGAGCAGCTAAATGGAGAAGGTGTGTTTGGATTGGGGGGGAGTTGATGCCCTCTGAGGCAGAAGCCCAGAATATTAGGGAGCTGCACAGAACCGGCAGCGCTTGGTGAGACCAGATGTTTTGGCAGTCCAAAAAGTTGCCACGGAAGATTCAAAGATTTCTCAAACATGCATGAAAGAATGAAAACAACACTCCAGGTATGGTTTTGATGAGGGTATAGTATTATAACATGATGTAAAGTTCAATAAAGTCTAATGTTTACCTGGTCTGTCAGTTTTGATGAAGGACAATGGGTCCCTTTTGTTTGCACATAAAGTCTGCACAGAGGAATAAGCCTCCAAACATAGTGGATGTTATTTTGAGCTAAATAGGAGAACAAATACATTTACTTACATTAAGAGTAGACCACAAAAGAACACTGTTATGAGCGCAGATACAGTTTTTACCACTAGATGGTACTAAAGTATAACCAGTAATACAACATCCAGACAACATGGTAGGGCGATATGAGGCGAATCTACCTGTTAATTTTATACAATACACATATCTAAAGAAAAACGCATAAAACTAGAAAGAGATTTTCATGAATAAGTCTTAAATGATTAGTTATTTAAGAAGTTTGGATTGAAAATGGGACAGGTTAAGTTAGTTGCAGTTAATCTCAAACTCAATCTGTAATCCTCATTGGACGAATTTATACAACTTCCCATTTATTTTGTTGTTGGTTTATTGACTAAAATGGTCTAGAAAGCACTTCATAAGTCAGAAAGTGCCAGACTGCAATAGTGCCAGGACAAGGAACATATAAAGAAATTAAAGGGTTAAATACAGACCTGACTGTTTTATTAAATCTTCTTCCCTATGTGTTTATATATAATTTATTTATTTTTATAATTATTCTGAAGGTAAAAAAAAGCAGAGAAGAATATCTATGTCCACTTTCTTTGAAATTATTTAGATTGCATACATCCCTTCTGTTCCGGCATATACACAGAGGTACCCACATGTACTAAACAGGCCTAGTTTCAGCTTAGAGAACTCAGCGGGTTAGTGAAACGTGATGCCCAGACCATACAAGTGTATGTGTTTGTGTGCATATATGATTGTGTGTGCGTGTGTGCAGTTTTGAGTGGTCTCAGCTGTGTAGAAGGGAGTGCAATGACAGCCAATCAGAGTTAATTCAAAATCAGAGTGGTTCTGACGGCTCCATGGTCTACCCCGGGGAACAAAGCGCTTTGTGTGCGTGCGTGTAGGGGTGAATGTTGGTGTGTATGCGCACACACCTCTTCAACCTTCCTCTTACACTCCACCTGCTTCTCATTGCCCAAATGGCCTGACAAAATCTGTTTTTTGATATGTATTCACTACTCAGCACTTGCATTCCACCGCTTTTATTCCACAGATGCAAAATGATGGAAATGTGTGGCGGTTTGATCTTGGAGTTATAATGTAATAGGCTGTCGTTGGGCTTCTTTAGAAAATGCCTTGGTGCTTACCGTGTTTCTTTTCTCAGGTTTACAACCCATAGTTTAAATTCCTTGTGAAATTTTCCCTGAAGCGATCAGCTAACACATTCAGTTTAAATCAACCCTCCAAGCTTTGGGAAAGCTCACTTTTAAGTGAATGGAAGAGATGATACCCTTCCTGCACCTATTTCCCCCCCCCCTGCAATGGATTTCAGTTATTTCATACAGCTAAAATGTTCATTTAAGGCCTTCCAACAGTTGCAGCTTTGAGATTCAGTAGATATCAATTTCATACACATTTTAAGCTAAAAATATGTGGATTATTTATTTCACAGCTTGGCTACATTCTTAGTGTAGCCAAGTTCAACAGCAAGTGTGCTGAATGCATGTTTGTGACATAAAATAAATAAAAATCTTTGATTTAAAAAATATGTTACTAAGCTACCAACAGCAACAGTTTGAAATGCCACGTAAAGACAAAGTGAAAAACAGCGACATGATTGTAGTGAGAGATTGGATTATTGGACTTTATTTATTGGACTTTCAGTACTGGTTGTAAGACAGGCTGTTAAATTTTTGTTTTGAATTCCTGTGTTAGTTTTGACTGGTAGAGGCAACACAATAAAGTCAAGTTTGAGGTCAAATTATTTATGTAGTGCACATCATGTGTTCACCAACACATTACACCAGGGGTCTCAAACTCCAGTCCTCGAGGGCCGCAGTCCTGCAACTTTTAGATGTGCCTCTGCTGCACCACCTGAACAGAATAATTAGGTCATTAAGGCTCTGGAAAACTGATCTACACAAGGAGGAGGTAATTAAGTCATTTCATTCCAGTGTTTTGTACCTATGGCACATCTAAAAACTGCAGAACTGCGGCCCTCGACGGAAACCAACTGTCTTTTATACCTAAGTGATTTACAGGAAGGAACCATCAGAAGGGGTAGTCAGAAAACAAACAAAAAATAAAAACAAAATCAAACAAATCTGACACCAAAAACAATAATTGGTGCACAACAAATCTTCATATTAAAACAAATAATTACAACTAAGCAAATCTAAGCATAATCAAAAGACTAACTCAAGTTTAACACTACTCCCTTCAGAGTTACCCCTTCTAATCTAAATAGTTTGCTCCAAGAGCACCTGGAGCCTGTGCTTCCCTTTTGCTGCCATTCAGAGGAGACAAACTAGGACAAGGTGAGTGTTTGTTCAAATAAGTTTGTATTTGTTAAACTCATGAGTTAAACCAACACAAGATTAAACACAAATTGATAATTTTGTACTACATTCTCTATATACATGATGGATGGCTGATCCATCTGCTTCTTTAAAAGGTCTCTCTAAACTTTTGAACTTATCTAAAAACAAGAACTCAAAAAATATATATCATTTAGTTTGCAACTCAAAGATACATTGCACAAAATCAACAATCATACTTCATAAGTAATGCAACTCCTGGTCTGCAATATATTCAACCTTTGCTTTCATAGTCTCTTGCTAAAGTATAAATATCGCTGAACATTTTCTTTTTACAGCGTAGACCATCACATTCATTAAATGCAATGTTTTTGTATGGAGATGTTATGTGGGAATGCTTTAAAAATCTAAATTTGAAGTGTGTTGTGCATATGAGTTCCTGAGCTTACATTTTGTACAGTCATCTTTTGCTGGAATTAGACTTGCAGATTGTTTGGGATAAACCTCAGCTTTACATATTGGAATATTTGTTCACTTTTTGGTTAACAGATCAACCTCAGTCAGCTTGGATGTAGAGGCTCTGTCAATATATTGCTGCAGATTTCTTGTTGGATTTAGGTCAATAAGATTGACCATCTTACCTGTGCCTGCTGAAGGAAAAGCAGTAAGTTCCCAAAACATAAGCATTCTGGCTTTTTGTTTGACAAGGTGAACTGTACCCATCCTAAAAATAAGTATTGCTGCTCATGTCTTCTGATTGAAAATTGCCCCCTAGACTGAAAGCAGAAATAAATAAATAGCAATGCAAATGCATTGGTGGTGAGAAGTATTTTTAAATTACCTAAACGTTTGCGTCTGGTTTTCCCTCGTTGCTAGTACCCACACTGCTAAGTGTGTCGAATTAGCAGTCTGGCTTCACAGCAGAGCAGTAGCACCAAATTACTCCTCCTTGCCTGAGTTTTTCCAACACCAGTTCAAGAATTTGATCTCAGTTTAGTTGTCAGCAGTTTGCCACACTTTCCTTCAACCGGCATGGATTTGCAGTCTTTAAGTGTTGGTGACTTCAGTACCTCAAAAAGTTGGAGAAACTCAGCCCCGCAGTGAGTCATGAGGGCTGTGGGTGAGAAGCCAGGGAAGGAGGGATGACAAGTTCCGTCCTCTGCTCCCGTTATCATTCATCGCTCTCGTTTTCTACATGACGTGAAGTCAGTGTTCTCCCAATGGACCTGGGGGCGACGTGTCAGTTGCAAGTGGGGAAGGAAGGAAAGACACTCAATTAGGACCAATTGACGTATGGTCTTCACTCCGAGCTATCTTCCTGGATAGGTAGCTTTGTGGAGTCTCACTTTCCATCACTTTGTTTGCTCAGGCCCACAGCTACTGCCTCGAACAGCTGTCTCACTTACTCACACATTTGTTCGCTTACTTCTACCTTCATTACTGCTACTCGTTTCCATCTCAGTTAAACAGCCTTCAAAAGTAATTTCCTTGCCTGTCTGAATTGTAGAACATGGTCTTGTGCACTTCACTCCTCTGAGAGCTTTGGAAATAATCCTGATGGCAAATGACTTTATTAGAAAATAATTAAAAACTGACCATAGAATCAAGCCCACTCCCAAGTAAAATGAGTAACTGCAAGTTTCAACGATTTTTCGGCTGGCAAAGTCTACATTCTGACACCCATGTCACTTTTTGACAGTTTTTGCTGGGAAACTCAACCTGCCGAACACATGCAGGAGGTTTTTGCGGATAAAGTGTGCAGAGCTATGGTCTGTTTGACTATAAAAATTGACATCGAAATGAACCGGGTGAACTATAAGCATGCGCTACAAGTCTGCTTTTTTTGTAAGGAACACTAGGATTCTGTTAGTTACATTAAAATAAGGAGTGGATCAAAGGTTTCTCATCATCTTTCAACATGGAAAAAATAGCTTCCTTCCAGGCTTGTTGTAAATGTTTTGATACTACTTTCAAGTGTGTTCTTCACCCTTGGAAAATGTTTGTGACACTGTTTGTTCTACTGTTTTGTGGGCATCAGCAACTCTTTTTCACAAATTTAAACTGATCTTTGTTTTTGGCATGATAATGTCTGAATTAAAAGATCAAGCCCTCACTAAAGTCCTTGTACAATGACAGAGGTGGTAAATTGTCATACTGCAATCATCTTGTTTAGTATTCAATGGTGGTAAATGAAAACATATAAACTATTTATGCAAAAGAAATCAAGTCATTAATGTCCTTCAATTTATTAAATCACTTGAAAAGATGTTGACTGTAAAACATAAAATTGTGCCTTTATTTTTTTTAGATGTTGCCAATGAACTCATGGCCTCATTTCTTGATTACTGTTTTTGTTAGTGATTGAAAGAAATATTATTCATTTAATTGACTTGTGACCTTTTGTTCATTGAAAAGGTCATATTTTGAAGTTAAAGTTTCATAGTCTAAAGTACATTTATTTGAAAAATAATTTTTCTTAGTTTTGGAAAATGATTTGTTTGGAGTGTATTAGTATTCTCAGCATTTAATTGATTCTGGTTCTTGCTAGAAAGGAAATTAAGGTTAGAAACATTTATGTTCTCACATAAAAGGGTTGATTCACCTCTAATAGATGTTTGAAGACATTTACTGAAAGGCCTCTGAACCTATCGCTAAAAAACATTTCTGCTCACCTTTTAAATGAATCTAAACATTTTGTTTGAAAAAATGTTTCACATGCTACTGATGTGTTGCTAGTAGAATGAAAATGGGTAATTGTAATTCTGGGTATATTTTTTTATTTATTTAGCTCATTTAATAAGTGGAAAGTCTCACATTTTAATCCTACAGTAGCAAACATACATTTGTTGAAGACAGTACAGTTAGTAGAGTAATCAAAAGTTTCATTTGATGTCGGAAAGGCCGATTCTACTTGTAACCATTTCTTGTGTTTTTCTTTTTTATATCTCCGAAGTCTAGTTTTCTATATAGTGGGAGCAGCCTGGAATGTGAATAGTTATAGTTGCAGCTAGGTTACATTTAAAAAAAATAATTTAAATATTGAAAACACTCTTTGAGCATTGTCTTTTACATT